>NC_083389.1:8007045-8308409 GCF_031755915.1 Ziziphus jujuba
CCAAAATAATTAGTCAAAAACATAATATGTTCTGGAATTTCTATAATCTTAAATCCTTTACTGTGAAGTACAACAAGGTTATATTATGGATTTCATAAACTGGATTAAAAAGGTTAGTTGTGGATTTAGTTTTTGGTCTTCGATGCCATGCTTGTGATGTCAGGGCTTGTAACAGAATATCGATGTCCTATATATATGCGTAGGAATTATGATTCCCATTTACCAAAAAAAAAAAATTATGATTCCCAACTTTATTCACTCTTTTGGAACAATATTCATTATGCAAGTTATCCTATTTTAATTATATATATATTTTTCACCTATTACGTTAACTTCCACAAATTTCGACACAGACAAAACGGAACCGAGTGGACCATTGATTTGTGTCGCCCGTTGCAGAAGTAAATGAGAGGTGGCTCACACGAGAACTCAACAGCTAAGTAAACCTCAAAAATTACAGTAATGCCCTTCTTTTTTGCATTAGGTTTCTTTTCTCATATCTATCCCTTTACTTACTCGAGTCACCGTCCAATGACGGCGTGGTTTCACACGCTTCACATGTGGAGGTCATTTTCAGAACTGACCATCATTTATCAATTGGTTTCTTTGTTGGCACACTCTATTTGGATAAAGCAAAGAATCCATCTCATCAACTGACAATCAAGCTTAACTGTACTTTTACACAAAATTACATGGTTAAAAAAAAAAAAAAAGTATTTTGTCTTTTTGATTGGTATTGCTTTGTAAAAAGCTTCGTAAAATGGCATATGGAATATGTCCAGCTAAGCGCTAAAGTTACGATGAGAGACATGATATTTTGGTTCAACCAGTTCCGCGTAAGTGAAACCTACAACCATATTTCCACGTGGCAAAGATAGAGAGAGAGTGCATGCGAGTGCCAGTGGTAATTATATACTAGGGAAAGGGATATGGAGGGAATTTGATGTAAAATGACAAATCCATTTCTCTCAGGGTACAATAATTTGATAATAGAGCATAATCATTTTCTATCAACCAATTAAGATCAAGTTAAAAAATGCACTCTTTAAACGTGATTTGTTTAATCAAATTAACATCTTTAGACCACCTCCCATTTAAACAATAAACAAATCTTGCCAACTTTCATTAAACCCTCCTAGATGAAAAAAGATTCTGATGATCCAACATAAATCGACCCATATATGCTGAGTAATGAAGTGCGTCTAGAATTAAAAGAATTGAATCGGAGAGATCGGTGGAATTAAAAGTGGGGAAAAGGGTAAGAATGGAAAAAAGGAAAGTTGCATGAGAAACTCTGAAATAGAGAGCGAGACAATAGGACGCTTGGCGTGATGGCGCAACCATTTATTACCAAATGTTGCCCTTCATAAAAACCCGCACTCCAAACCCTTCTGCTTTTGGCAAACAGACAACAAGCACCTCCACACCGGCCGAGACACAGACACAGAGAGGGAGGCTTTTCAATGGCGAGACAACTATTTAGACTATAAGAGAGTAGTCTTTTCTTTATTCAAAGCAAGGTCTTTTTCTTTAGAGAGAGAGAGAGGGATATAACAAAATGAGGAATAGCAACAAAAAATGGTGTGCATGTTGGTATTCTTCGTCGTCGACGACGCTCTTGTTGTTCATGGTTCCGTTGGTTGTGATTTCTGGATTGGTTTGTGTATTGGGTCCCAATACTACCTCTAATTGGGGTTTTATGTCTAATAATAAGTACGGTGGCCTTCCCTGGCTGTTGAACTTGAACTCAACCGCAACTGGGGGCTCTTCTTCTTCTTCTTCTGATATTTCTATTTCTAATAATTTGATTTTGAATAATAATAGTCGTAGTAGTAGTAGTATTGATGATAATAATCCAGTTTCTCCTCCGAGTGAAGGGGTTTTGGATTTGAGGTCAACCATGGTGGTAGTGGATGCAGACAGGGAAGAAGCTATTTCGGATGAATATTCTGTCTTAAATCGGTCGTCTTCTTCCTCTCTCGCAACACAAGCTGTCCCGGAGGTTCAACTACTTGTAAGAACTACTTCTCTTCTCATTCTCATCTTGTTTATCTCTTTATTGCTTAAATTCTTTTTTTCACTTTTTATTTTATGAATCTTGCTTGTTTATTGTCAAAAACAAAATCTCTCTCTTTCTCTCTCTCTTTTTTATTTATTTATTTATTTATTTATTTTTTTATCCTGGACAAATCGCCATCTGTCTTGTGCATGCAAAATGTTGACTGGCTTCTAATGTTTGGCAGTCAGTAGCAGACCAAAGTCGAAAATTCTAGTTCTTCTTCCTCTTTTTTTTAAAAAAAGGTTGTTTTATTTTTTATTTCCTATTTTTAATTTTTGGCCGCCCCTCCATGGAATGGTTTAGGATTTGGCTTTTTCATTAGAAATATTAGAACGAAATACTATCAATTATCCAATTAGTACCTTAATATAAAGATTACTGTGTGTTTTTAGGACCGGATTTTCAGAATTTTATTTCTATTTACATAATGTTGGAAATTTCAAATAGCATTATGTTTAAGATAGTATCAAATCAAGAACTCGAAACAAGTGTGCGAGATTGTCGAAATTAAATATTGAAACAGTGTTATTTGCCAAAAATATATATACACTCTTTAGTATTTACATTTTACTATGGGAAATTAAAATTCCTTAGGAAACAGAATAAACTGAGATGCTTTTTTAAATGCGTGATTTCAAATTCCACAAAAGGAAAAGAAAAAAAAAATCCTTAGAGCAAAATAAGAATTTGAAATTCTAATTACAAGTTTTTTTTGGTAATTCCTAATTACAAGTTTGGAAAACGTTAGGACATTCCATTTTATAATTTATATACAATTTTAAAATGAAAATAAAGTTTTAATATATAATTAAGTTAAAGGCACATTTTAGACCCAATTCAAAGGGTGCATCTAGTAATTGTAGTAACAACGGAACAAATGAAACTCACTTCTAAGTTTTACCAAAAAAACAAAAAGAAAAAAGAAAAAAAAAAAAAGAAAAACTCGGTTCTTAAAAGCGTGAAAAAATATTAATAAAAAATCACTTGACATGATGAACTCCATTTTTGGGCAAGTATAATTTAAATGGTACTGTTTCACTTCTATTTTTTAATCTGGTCGGTCATAAACTCTGCAGCTTTGCAAAAATGAAATAATAGCCGTGCCCAGCAGCACTGTTTCACCTCTTTATTTGTGGGAAATCTATATATAGTTCTTTCTTTTTATTTATTATTATTTATTTTGGTGAATTGGGAAAACTATTAGTGCAGTTCTTTTGTATCTAGGTTGATGCATTCCATATATTTTAGGTGAAAGTAGCTATTAATAAGCGCATAATTTATATATATATATATATATAACCTCGCACTATTCGTTCAACAATGTAATTAAATGAGGAATAAATGCAATTAAAGTTTATAAAGTACCATTCCATTTCAGGATAGCTTAAAAAGCAGAATCCATGTGCCACTCGCTATTTCTTTTTTCTAATTTCAGTCACATGTAGATGTGACTAAGTGTCAATGTAATGTGGCATTCTGGGTATTTGACACCGTTTCTCATGGATATCATCCAAATGTTGCTCTTGGTCTAAATAATGAACTTTGAGCATTTTGTATAATTTTAATTTAAAATAATAAATATTTTATTTTCCGAAGTGGTTTTTTATCAATTCATGTCTTGAACAGAATGGGAGCAAACAAGAAGATAGCTTCAATGTGTCCATAAATGATTCTCTTATAGTGGTGCCTATTGTGAATGAATCTCATTCTCCTTCCACAAATGCTAGAAGACAAAGACTAGAGCTAATAGAAAGCCATCTAATAAAAGCTCGAGCTGCCATTAAAGAAGCTAAATTTGGTAACCAAACCGGGGATCCTGACTTCATTCCAGTTGGTCCCATGTATTGGAATTCCAAAGCCTTTCACAGGTACTCCATTAATGGACCATTTCTCTCTTTTTCTTTTTCACTCTCTTGTACCAAAACTGATTGCTTTTGCGGGAGTTGTTGAAAATGCCAGATAAGATCCAGTTAATATATATGGTTGTGAATTATTTTCAAACATTTTCTGCATTTTTTGTTCCTAAGAGTAGAAATTTTACTGGGAAAAATTATATCATTGCAGGAGCTACTTAGAAATGGAAAGACAATTCAAGATTTTTGTCTATGAAGAAGGAGAGCCTCCAATATTTCACAATGGCCCTTGCAAAAGTATATACTCCATGGAAGGAAATTTCATTCACGAGATTGAGATGAATAGCCATTTCAGAACCAGAGATCCTGACAAAGCTCACGTTTTTTTCCTCCCTTTTAGTGTGACAATGATGGTCCGTTATGTATATGTTCGAGACTCCCACGATTTCCGTCCCATTAGGCAGACAGTAATAGACTATATCAATGTTGTGTCTGGAAAATATCCATTTTGGAATCGAAGCCTTGGAGCTGATCATTTTATGCTTGCCTGTCATGATTGGGTATATAAAATTAACCATCTTCTACTCACACTTAATATGAGGCACACAAAAATTAAAAAATTGCTAAATTTTCACTATTTTCTCTTTGATTTCTGATATCAGGGTCCAGAGACTTCCTCTTCTGTTCTTAATCTGAAAAAGAACTCCATTAGAGTTTTATGCAATGCAAATACCTCTGAAGGTTTTAATCCCTCCAAGGACGTTTCATTCCCAGAGATAAATCTTTTAACAGGGGGAACAAATGGATTGCTTGGAGGACCATCTGCATCCCATCGTCCCGTACTTGCTTTCTTTGCTGGTGGACTCCATGGACCAATCAGACCTATACTTCTAGAGCACTGGGAAAACAAAGATGAAGATATCAAAGTGCAACAGTACCTACCCAAAGGCGTTTCCTACTACGACATGATGAGAAAGAGTAAATACTGCATTTGTCCCAGTGGTTATGAAGTTGCCAGTCCAAGAGTTGTGGAGGCAATCTACACCGGCTGCGTTCCGGTGCTGATATCGGACCACTATGTGCCGCCGTTTAGCGATGTCTTGAAGTGGAAATCGTTCTCGGTGGAAGTTGCAGTGAAAGACATTCCAAATTTGAAGAGAATACTGATGGATATATCACCAAGGCAGTATATAAGAATGCAGAGGAGAGTGATTCAGGTAAGGAAACATTTTGTGGTTAATTCCCCACCTCAGAGATTTGATGTGTTTCATATGATCCTCCATTCTATCTGGCTAAGAAGACTGAATGTGCGAGTCCATGATGATCAGTGAAGCAGGGGATCAAGGGGATTATAATTATATATGTATTATTATTATTATTTTCTGATTTCGGGTTTATATACAGTCAGATTAATAAAGAAATTGTGTTCATGTATTGGAAAATTGATGTAAATTTGGTGGGGGCAGTCGTTTTGTATCAAGTGTTTGGTATTTTTTAATTTTTTTATATAGCATGGTGGAGAGCTGGAGATGCAGAGGCAGGGCATTGTAATTGAGTAATTCCTATTTCAAATTGACCTTTCCTATCTTCTAATCGAGATATATAAGTTTGATGGAACATTTCAATTCATTCCTTTTAATTTTGATTTTTTTTTTTTTAATTTTATTTTGCCTCCCTTTCTGGTCTTTATCTCCCTAATGTAGATTCAAAATCATCATGATTTCAGAGACAATCAGAATTCAGAGTACAAAAGGGAAATAACCTTCAATTAACTTTAAAAAGGTTGAGCTGGATGTACAGTGGGTAAATGTCAGTTACTGTATATGAAGTGCTGATTGGGACTTTGGACCTTCTGATATACTGACATCACTGGTTGGTAGTGATATACTAATTTATACTCAAATGAATTTTATTGCACTTTTTAGATGGGCCAATGAGCTCGATATATCATTCAAAATAGAATTGGGCTTTGTTTTAAAAAAAAAAAAAAAAAATTTGCTACGGAAAAAAAAAATAAAGAAAGAAGAGAGCTTATAAAGAGGAAAAGAAAAGGAAGAAAAAGAGACCGTTGCGTCCTGAAATGTAAATTACTACTTAGCCATACTCTTGTTACATTTTGTAACGCACCCCCATCTACTTATGTAGGACATCATAATATTATGTTACTACATATTCAATAAAATGCTAAATTTTATTAATAAATACATTAAAAGGAATGTCTGGTATTTATAAAGAACAATTGGCAAATGAGAGTTGTTTTTCCTTGTAAAGAACAATTGACTAGTTTAGTAAAAGCCATATTTGAGAATGGTATTATTGAAATAAAGCAAATGAACTTAACCTTTGCCAAAAGAAAAAAAAAAAAAAAGAAAAAAAAAGAAAAGTAAACTGATCAGAAAACTTGGCTAGATTTATGAAGAAAAATAGAGGAAAATATCAAAATAATTAAGAGGGAATTATAGTAAAAATAAATAAAAATAAACAAAATAATAAATGTTTATTAAAAAAATAAAAATAAAAAGTATGATATAAAAAATATTTTTTAAAGAGCTTTTGAAATTAACTTTTTATATTTAAAGATGTTCAAAAAATATTTTTTTATTTTTTAAGAGTCTCTTATGTGCTCCAAAGTTATTAATGTTTACATTGGTATGTTATATATTTTCATATTTTCTTATTAAAACAATAAAAAAAAAAGAAAAAGTTGTATATACACTGTTCAAATTTCGGTTTATAGGGATGGATTCAAGGTATTACTACACAGGTTTTTCTAAACATATCTTCTTTCGCATAGAAAGCCATATTTTCAGGTGTTACTATTAAGGTGTTAAAAATTGAGCTAAGCTCAGTGAGCACATGGAATGCAACCCTCATGAATGACCAATACCACCACCACCGGCAAGAGCACCGAAACTAGTTGCAGATCTGATCGGTTCACACAACGCATGTGAGAAACTTTAAAATTTCTTAATCTATCTTGGTCCCACCGGCCTTGCATTGCATGCAAGCGAACGTGTCCTTCATCAACAAGACACGTGTTCTATTAAGAATCCATCTCAACACGTGGTGGCTCAGCACTACTCACATACTCTACGTGTCACCTTCTTCATACTTTCACCGATTTGTATATAGGTTCGGTACAATAGTCTAAGTTGCTTCACTGAAAAACAGAGAGAATCAGAAAAAAAACTATCAAAGCAAAACTTGATTTATTTTTCTTCTCTGCATTTTTCGTTTGAAAAGAATTAGAAAGTGAAAAAGTGTTATGGCGTCGACAAAAGAATTCAAGCAAGAGCGAGCTGAGGCAGCTGCGAAACTCGCCGCGAAGGATCTCGATGACATTAACAGAGAAAGAGAGTTGGAAAAAGGCTATAATAAGCTGGACACTTACCAGCAAGAGAACGTCCAAGAAGAACAGAAGCCCGGTGTTATCGGGTCGGTGTTGAGGGCGGTTCATGGAACATATGAACATGCTAAAGAAGCTGTTGTCGGAAAAAGCCATGACGCCGCGGAGACGGCAAGAGAAGCAGCCGATGATGCAGCAGAGAAAGGAAGGGAGGTTAGAGACATTTCGGAGGAGAAAACTCGAGGAGCTTATGATTCATCTTCTGGGAAGGCAAAGGAGTACAAGGATTATACAACGGAGAAAGCAAAAGAGACTACAGACGAAGCCACGAAGAAGATGGAAGAGTATAAGAATTCAGCAGCAGAGAGAGCCAAAGAAGCTACTGAGGCAGCGAAAGGGAAGATGGGAGAGTATGCAGAGAAGGCAAAAGAGACCAAGGATGAGACCAAAGGGAAGTTGGGAGAGTATACTGATTATGCAGCGCAAAAGGCAAAAGGGACCAAGGATTCAACGACAGGGAAGTTGGGAGAGTATACCGATAATGCAGCGCAAAAGGCAAAGGAGAGCAAAGACTCGGCAGCTGAGAAAACCAAGGAGTACAAGGATTATACGGCTGAGAAGGCTAAGGCGACGAAGGATTCAGCATTGGGAAAAGCGGGAGAGTACAAGGACTATACGGCCGAAAAGGCAAAAGGTATGAAGGATTATGCGGCTGACAAAGCAGAGCAGGGGAAGGAGAAACTTGGTGAATATAAAGACTCTGCGGCACAGAAATCCAAGGAGACCAAGGATTCTGCAATGGGGAAGGCAGGAGAGTATAGAGATTATGCAGCCGAGAAGGCTAGAGAGACGAAAGACTACGCAGCTCAGAAAGCTGAGCAAGGAAGGGAGAAAGCCAAGGAAACGGCCGGCTATGCAGCTGATAAAGCCAAAGAAACGGCTGGTTATGCAGCCGAGAAGGCTAAGCAGGGAAAGGACGCTACGGTGGAAAAGGCTAAAGAGACGACAAACTATACAGCTGAGAAAGCCAATGAAGGGAAAGATACTACTGTTAGCAAGATCGGTGAGCTTAAGGACTCTGCTACTGGTGCTGCTCGAAGAGCTATGGACTTCTTAACTGGTAAAAAAGAGGAAGCCAAGCAAGAGACTGCCGGGACTGGTGAAGCAGCTAAGGTGATCTGTCTGTATAGCAACAAATTATAATTATCACATTAATTAATTAATTAATGAAACGACCCCTTTAAGCCATATCAGTTGGTCACTTATTGGATTAATTTGCAGGAGAAACTGAGCGAAGCAGAGGAGGCAGCGAGACAGAAGATGGAACAGTTGAAGATGCAAACCAAAGACGAGGAATACCGGAAGGCCCATCAGCATGGTGGTTCAGGAACAGGAACAGGAACAGGACGACAAGAGAAAATTGTGATCGACGTCGAAGAGACCATCCCTGGGTACGTGGCAACTACTCTGAAAGCGGCTGACCAGATGTCCGGTCAAACTTTCAACGATGTGGGACAAATTGATCGTGAGGGCCATGTTAGACTTGACCGCGACGACCGCCACGGCAAAATGTGATCACGATTATGCTATTTTACAGACTTTTCTGGGTTTCAATTTCTCTATTTTTATATCTCCGCCTGGTTTTAAATACTGTTTTTGGATTGTATAGATGGCTTCTATTTCGTCATGGTGTTTGCACTAAACTTTTCTTTTTTTTTTTTTTTTTTATTTGGTGTATGTTTGGAATATATGCTTCTACAACTATATTTTATTTAATTTAATTTCAAAGCATAATCAAAAACTTAATGATTTGGATTAGTTAATGCCATTTTATTTTCTTTTTCCGTGATTACGATTATAAACAACCTATAAGATCTATTTATAAAATGTAGGTATGAGTAATTTATCGTTCACCTTATTAAATTTGATAAACTATAATAAGGTATATGACTATTTAATTTATCAATTAAATTTATCGAAAGTATACGATCAACTACATTTGTCTCATTTTCGTTTAATTTGATTAGAATGTGTCAAGATTCAAAATGTATATACATAACAAAACAAATGAGTTTTAATTCATCTTTTTGATAAGTTGGTTAACCTATTCGTTTTCAAGCAATTGGGATCGCTGTTTAATGACTACCACCTCTGATTTTATAAAAACTTTTAAACAATCAATTTCTAAATTTTTAATTAAAACCCTATTAATTTCAATCAATGAAAAAGGAGACATTGTATGTATTTTAAGAGAAATAAATTAATTAAAAAAAAAAAAGCAGTTATTTTAGTAAAGGGTAGATGAGGATGATGAGGGCATCTTCATTAAACTTGGCATTGACTATGGCCATGGTACACTTTTGGTGTTTTTTGGGATTCAAGTAGGAAAAAATTCACTTAGTTACTAAGAAGTATGGCATATAACAATGGATTGGTTCGTTCAACAAGATCCATTCGGATCGACCGGGATGAATGGGATTGGTATAACCTTTTCACTCCTATCCCTGACAGATGTCCCATGCTATGGTTCTTGAATAGCTATACCCGAAAATGAATGCATTGTGATTTAAGCCTGTCCCCCTTTTATATATGTCCTGCCAATAAGTGGTAACCATGTCATTTGCTGATATAAAAAGTTATAAAAAAGCTAATTAGTCATGTTAACAAGATACTTAGCTATTTTTGATAAGGATGGAAAATAAATAAAAGGTGTGTTTTATTTTAGCCAATCTATTATAGATTCTAACTGAGAGTACATATAAATAAACAAATAGTGTGCTTTATCTCATCTAATCAATATAGATTTTAGTTGAGCTCATACAATGATTTCATAATACTTCATTTGGACTAGCTATTATTGGTTCTGGTCAACAAAGATATTCAACAAATAAATAAATGACAAAGAAAAATCAACAACAAAACAGAATATATTCAAGCCATCAAAGCAATGCAAGCAGCCATTAAAGCGCTGAAAAGCTCAAAAACATCGAGAAAGCATGCTTTTCGCAAATTATCTGCTTTCTGACTTGATCTATCAACTTAGAAAATAAGGGGCAAACTGTGGAGGTATATTCGCCACAGGAATGCACCCCTAAACTAGTTAAATTATAAAAAAATTAAAATTTTATGATTCCAATTTATTTAGATTATCCAAATCCAAATAGATTGAGATCCTAATTATATGATTTTTAGCATTAAATAATATTTATTTTACTTTATTTAATATATCTCCTACTAAAACTCTAATTTTGAGCCTATATAAAGGGCTTTAAGCGTCATTTAAGATACACTGAAATTATATTTTATACATTTATATTTATTTTCTTTTTATTTTTCATAGAATGTTCAAATACCGTTTTAAAGATTTAGTAATTTTACAAGAAATATATATATGTATTTGTGTGTGAGTTTGTTTGTTTGTTTGTTCCCCACCCCCCCCAAGGTTCTTACAAATAATATATATATATATATATATAAAAGTTAAAAAAAAAATGTCGAAAGAAGGATAAATAAGTTAAATTATAATCTTAAAAGTAGCTGTAATGATATATATATATATATATATTTTTATAGGAATGTAGTTTTTAAAAATTAACAAATTAGGATGTGATACTTTAAAATAATAATAATTTAGAAAAACAATAGTGATAATTATAAGTACATTATTATTTTTTTTTCAATAAGAGATTTTTTAAAAGAAATTTATAAAAACCAATTATTTAGAAATATTAGTCTTTTTTTCTCATCTAAAAAATTGTTTTTGAGAGGCCCACTTAAATTTGATGGCCCATTTCCAAAACTAAATTTACAGCGCAAGAACCATCCCAAAGTCCAAACCCATTTTGTATATTAAAAACCACTCGTCGTATTATTCTCCTTCACACGCTGGTTTTTTCTTCCCCGCTCTGAGTCGTCTTGTTCCGGCGTTCATCTCTGCTCAATGAATTCATGTGAGATTGTTGTCTATATCCATTTGGCTAATCGGCGATAATTCGACGACAAAGGTTAAGGAATTCCTTGACCAGAGCAGAGCCTGCTGATTTTCCTTCGGTCGAACAACCACTTAACCTCAATTCTTTTGCCTTTGCATACCTACCCTTCTCTATCTCTCTCTGTCTCTTTCCGAACGCGAAATTAAAGCATAGAGAAAGACGGAAACAAAAAGAACGAAATCCATTGTCGAATCAAATCCAAAAGAAAAAGAGGTACGATTACATAAATATATATATATATATATATATATATATATATATATATATATATATATTTATTTTCTTTTACTGTCTAATTGGCATTTTGAAAATTTGCGATGTTATGAAAGGCTGTGCCATCTTTAGGTATACAGGATAAATAGGATTTGACTGTCAAGTTTAGCTTAGATAGCTAGTTTAATTTTGGTTTAAAAGCAGCCAGTTTTTCCTAATCTTTTTGCTTTGATGTATAACATGCATTGTAATGGAATGGAGTAGTTATTGAATATATTGAGGCATGTAGTTATTTATTTCTGTTTCTTTAGAACTAGAACATTATTAATTTTTATCCAAAGGTTATAATATATATATATATATATACACTAGAACATTATTAATTTTTATCCAAAGGTTATAATATATATATATATATATATATATATTCATACAATTATTCCAACATTGTATGACTAATAAATTTTTGTGTTATGTAAGTGTATTGGTATATAGGTATATGTGTGTATGATAATGTATCCAAATCCTTATCCTTTCTTGGTTTGTTAGGTCGTAGGGGAGGAAGGATTTAAGGGTACTGGAATGGAAGAGGGAGGGGGGAAGGTGAGGGCTCTTATAGAGAAGGCTACAAACTCGACACAACCAGAGGTGGATCCACGACTCCTTAAAGCCATTAAGTCTGTCGTACGGTACTCTGATTCGGAGCTCAGACTTGCTGTCCATGCCCTGATGGAATTCATGAAGCGTGACCACTCTCAGGTTCGGTACTTGACACTTCTAATAATTGACCAACTATTTATGCGGTCCAAGCTTTTCAGAACTCTCCTTGTTGAGAATTTGGATCAGTTGTTGACTTTAAGTGTTGGATTTCGAAGAAATCAGCCTCTTCCTGCTCCACCGTCTGTGGCAACCCTTCTGCGTAATAAGGCAATAGAATTTTTGGAGAAGTGGAATTCTTCTTTTGGAATTCAGTATAGACAGCTCAGATTAGGGTTTGATTACCTTAAGAACACTCTCAGGTTCCAGTTTCCTAATCTACAGGCAAATGCAGCTAGGATTCAGCAGGAGAGAAGGGAAAGGGAGAGGAGGTCAAAAGAAATCTTACTCAACAAGTTTGAGACTTTGAAGGAAAATTTTTCATCCATAAAGGAAGAAATCCAATCAACAATTGATGAGATAGGAGAGTGTTTAGATATTGTCCGCAATACTGGAGAAGAGAGTATGCTGTTGGCTCGTTTGGATGATGATGATGATGATGATGATATTGAAGAGTTCCGTTCCTCAGAATTGCAGCAGATACGTCGTGAGACATTGGAAGAAGGAGAAAAGGTCCACGAAAACAGTGAGAATAAAGTGGTTTTTGATGCGCTGAGGGAGCTTTACAAGCTTCTAGTTACAAAGCATTTGGTTTCAGTCCAAGAATGGATCTCTGTTCTTGTAAGGGTTGAGGTGACAGATAACAGATTTAGAGATTCTAGTTTGAAGGATTTCATTGATATACGAAATCTTCTTCAGTCAGTGAAGAAGAAGTGCGAAGAATCAGGTTGTTCTCTTCCTAAGGCCACAACTAATGAAGAAGAAGAAGACTTTTGGGAGGAGGGTAAAATTGAATTAAATAAGAGTGGGACGGTAAGTGCTTGCAATAGGGAAAATGGAGATCTTGCTATTGTATCAGAACCTAGTGACTCAAAAATAACTGTCAGACATGGCAAGAAAAAGTTAGAATCTGAAGGCGTTGGAACTGAATCAAGCTCTCCAAGGAGTAAGCTTTTGGCTGAAGCTCCCATGGTGAACTGGGGCCCTTATTTGGACAACTGGGGTTCAAAGAGGGATGTATTGGCTAATCAAAGGGGTTTGGAACTTGAAAGCCACTGGGGTAGAGTGGATTATGATGCAGTTATTCCAGCAGAGAAAATTGCAGAGTTAAATGTTCATGCTACTGTATACAAAGAAGAGCAGCTTGAAATTCAACAGTGTCGTGCTCCTTTGCGTAAAGGTGGACTTTGTCAAAGAAGAGATTTGAGAGTTTGTCCATTTCATGGACCTATCACACCCAGGGATGATGAGGGAAAGCCACTTGATCAGAATCTGTCAAAAGATGAAATAGCTTCTGACTCAGGGACTGATTTAGTAGAAGCAGAGCAATTAGCAAGACAAGCTGTTAAGAATGTTCGAGCGAGAGATAAAGATGTAGCACGGAAGAGAGAAATCGATCGACAGTCCATGAAGCATGCAAAGCGTGCGAAGCTTGCGAAAATCCGTGAGCACAATGAGGCAGTTTTACGAGATGCTGCATTGGCTTCAACTTCAAGATCTGCAACTGCCGGAGAAGATATGATGGCAAGTGACAGTGGAAATGCATCAGACAGAAGCAAGAAGCAAGCGCTGGCATCCATGCTACGGAAGAAAGTGACACCAAAAGATAGGCTAGCACAGAGGCTTTTGAATACAAAGGCAAGGGATGCAACAATTAGACAGCTTACATCGGCTGAGGATGCAAATTACAAAGAGGCCTTTCCTAGTCAATGGTAAATTAGAGGACTTGTTGTGCCTTTTGTAACATATGTTGAATTTTTCTCTTCTTAATTTTTGGAAAAGACTTGTAGATAAAGTAGATAGTTTACACGTTGCTTATGAGAAAGCATGAATCTTTTGGCTTCATTTTCCTTTATTTACTCAGCGTCTTGGCCTGGCAGTCCAATTTATATTTATGTATACGACTATATTTACATTTGTTGTTGATATTACATGATGAGTACAGACTCATAGAAGTTTTGTAATTGAACTTGGAATTAGCCCAATGATGAAAGCCGAATCCAATAAATAATGTTGTAAAACAGAACATGGGTTCCAACTCCACTTCATCGTGATGCCACTTGTCCACCATGATGAATTATAAGACGATGAAGTATTAATGTTTGTACATGCATCAAGTACACCGTGTTTTAAAGATTATGCTCTTCGTGGTAATTAGACGCTGTTTACAGAGCTTGAATAGTTTTAAAAATTGAGATTATCCGTTTCACGGTTTGTAAATTGTAGCCGACCGGTGACCATATTCTCATTTTTTGGGATAAAAGAGAATCGTAAATGCATATCTGACTAAAGTATAATGGTCTTCTATGGCTAAAATATAATCGTCTTTCACCACCCAAAAAAAAACAAAAAACAAGGAGACTAAAATATAATTGTCATGCAATTAAGTCACGATATTCTGGACAATATGTCAGAGCATATTATGGGGATCCCAGTGAAAATGATGATAGATTTAGCCAGTGATTTAGTGCCACGTGTAGAATCCCGGGTCTAATTAATGGCTTACGCGTTCAAGAAGGCGAGGAAATTTTGGGCCACAATTCTCTACTGGGTTTCAACATATGGGGCTCAGCGGAGCGTTGGATGGCCGTTGTTATGGTCTCGGGAGCTTCCGGACAGGTTCAAATGGGCCTCACTTAGGGCCCAAATAAGCGCAACTAAACGGGTTGGCTTAATGTACTGAGTTCAGAAATTAATCAAAAACAAATATGATTTATGTTTGGATATGACGTATATAATAAGTGTTAGAGTTGGGCCTAGGCCCACTACTGTAAATGATTTGGGTTTTGGTTGTTGAGTTTTGATATAATATTTTTATTTATTTATTTAAATAAAATAATCTTTTTGATATAGTGGAAGAGAATTTTACGGGAGAATAACTCCTTATGAGAGTTTGAAGGTTGCAAAAACTGTAACGTTCTTTTTCAATTTTATTTTTGGAGAGAAATACAGAAAGCAAAAAGAAAAAAAAAAAAAAAACAGTGGTAAAGTGAAGATACACAGAGAGTTCGAAGAGAAAAGCTTCAGAGGTGCTGTATCTGAAAGTTTTTGCAGCTGTTGTATCCTGGGAGACGTTCGCTACAAAACTCTTGCACCGGTGGGCTTAAAACGTCTTAAGGATACTGTGTTATCACACAGGCCTCAGTCAACCTTTTTAGAAAGTAGATCAAGTTCAAAGACCTACAGGTTCAAAAATATTTTATTTATTTATATTTATTTTTATTTATTTTATATTAAATTATCCATATATATTTACATATATTTATCTATGATATTTTTCCAACAATAAGTGGAATAGAACCAAACCAAATGCATTGAAGAAGTAAATTTAGATTTGACAACCTTTCAATTGGAGTTTAATGTATTATTGTGAAGTACTAATAAGACTTTGTGGACTATAACAGATGGAGCGAAGAAGAAAAGTATTTTGAAACAATAAAAAAAGTAAATAAATAAAGGGGAGGTGTTTTGTCTTTTAGCATAAGTGGTGGGAGACCAATAATTCAGCTATTGCATAATCGAGAAGTGGGGCTTTCATGTTTTGGTATATATTTTGTTTTATTGGAACAGCTAGTGAATCTTATATAAGATTCCAGTTTTGTTTTCGGTGAATTATATTACATTCCATTACAATTAAAGTTGGTTTGCACGGCTTATATTGAAAAAAGGAGAACCCAGAAAAGCTGCCGTCTTGTTTAAGGGTTGGTAAGGTTGAAAGACTGAGCCAAACTAATCAATAATGCAACTCACACCAATCAAATTATGTTTCCCCGTGACACCCACTTTTTTCACTGGCGACTATATAATATAATAAAACTCATGGAAATTAATCATTCCCAGTGCGAAAACGTGCAACATATTGTGGAATACAATATTTATTTTGCTTCATCTAATTATTATACTTCATGTCGAATCGAATTTGCCAAGGTGCAACATAAGAAGCTTCTTTGCTTCTTATAATTCTCTGCTTAATCATTACTTTATAATCACCTATTTGAAAGATTAGCTTTTTAGACAAGAAAATTTATGGTGATGTTTATTTTTAGTTGGTTTTTAAATTGCAAGTCATGTAAAATAATAATAACATTAATATAACGTTTTATACAAAATTGCTGAGTATTAGGATTAGGGTTGAATTCTTTGATCCTTCAATCATGCTAATGCAATCATCTAGCTTGTGACCAAAAGAAAAGGTCTCTTCAATATCATTGCATTTGAAGATGATGTGTAAAACATTTTTTTTTTTAAATTATGCATAATTAAGTTAGTACTGGATATTAAAATTCAAAATGAAAATAACAATGATGTTGTTGCTGTCATTTTTCACCAGGTTGTTCTGCCTAATGTTAAATTGCAAAACCAACGTAGATACTTATATACATATAGTATAATAAAATTTTATAATGTAGATGTCTATATTTATAAAATATAAATATCATATAATTTATCATCGAATTACATATAATTATATAAATGTATCAATATTTCAAAACGTAGATATTCTTATCGCAAAAAGAATATATATCTATATATATATATATATAACTTTTCATTTTCTTTTAGAAAAATTTCATTTATACCCGATGAAAATTCATTAGGGTTTCACAATCTAACATTTGAAAAACTATCAGCTACCCCTTAAATATGGGTATTTATTATTTACCTCTTTAGGAATTGATTTTTGATAAAATTAATTTATGAAAGGTCTATTTTACCATTATATGTCAAAAATAAATATCAATATCATCCACTATTAATTTTATTTATATAATGATAAACAATGTAATTTAAAAATAATAAATAAATTACACTTTAAACATATATTATTATATAAAAAGATCATAAAATAAAGTTGTGATATTTATTTTAAAATTAAAGGATAAAATAGAGTTTTTATAAATGAATTTATTCAAGAACCAACACCCAAAAGTAATAATGATGATTTTTCCAAACCTCTAAATGTAAATCGTAATTTTTCAAACTGTCAATGAATTTCTATTAAACTTGTAAGGCTGTAGGTGAAATTTTCCTTTTATTTATTTATTTATTTATTATGGATTTTTGCTGAAAACTAAAATCGTTTGTGATGGAAGCCCATAAATCTATCAAAGCCTGCGTTGAGAGAGAGAGAGAGAGTAGTGTGTTGAACTACCACCACTTAACCACAATTCTATTGCTTGCATCCAAGCCACTAAAACTCCATCAATTTTCTCACCACCCTTACAGACCTGTCTGTCTTCTATCTCTCTGTCTTTTTCAGAACACGAAAACTAAGTGAAAGAAGGAAATAAAAAAGAACAAATTCCCTGATCGAATTGAATCCCAAAACAGGTACCAACATAATTTTTCATAGATATATATATATATATATATATATATATATATATATATATATATATATATATATATATATTTATATTTTTTATGTTTCCTGTGTTTTCTTTTACTATCTATTTCGTATTTTGGAAATTTGTAATGTTATATCTTTTAAATGCCACTGCTATATTAATTATACCCTCACCACAATATATATCATTGTTTTTATTTTCGCTGTTTGAAGCATATTTAAAATACCCAATTTCTCTATTAGAAATCTACCACGTACGTATTTGTTAAAGTTTCTGGTGTACATGATTCTGACATCAAGAAAGTGTTAAATAATTTCCATTCTAAAATGTGAATTGGATACTTGCATTCTGTTAATTTGCATTGGGTAGAAAATTCTTTGTCGATTAATATAGGAGAATTGTCGATATGTCAATTTTATTAAGAAAATACCAGCTAGCTAGGCTTTAGAAGCACCGTGACGACTTCTTTTTTATTTTTATTTTTATTTTTTTTTTTTGTTTGAAGGAAAGCTGTTTGAGTGGGAATTTCAGTTTTATAAGTTATTGCAAAGGAATTGGGAGTTTACCGGAAGAAAGAAGGTAAAAAAAAGATGAAGACTTGGTCTTGCATAGATAAATGTACATAGATGATATCGACCATTTTTTTTTTTTTTTTTAATTCCAACGGGTATAGAAGGTAACATAATGGATTTAATTAAAAAAATAAAAATCATTTTGGTTTTTGTTATAAATTCCAGATTGATTAGATATAAAATTTAAGAAACATACAAAGATGTACTCTACTTTTTTTATTAAGTTAATATAAAGTGGAATTTAAACCTTAACAAGTAGTATTAGAATCGTAAGTGCACAGGATGAAATCCAAAATGATATATTTTTATTTTTTTTTTAAAAAAAGCCTAATTTAAAAATTAAAAAAATATGGAATTTATGTTTCCATGAAAAACAAGTGATATTTCAATTTAAAAATTAGAAAGATATCGATTTGTATTTCCATGAAAAACAAGTGATATTTCAATTTCAAATATTTTTAGTTTTTCCAAATTAACGGTGTGCATTTCTGGTTTTGAAAAGTTTTAATTGCCTCTTGTAACATCGACTCTTCTCTCACATGTTTAATTTTCTATTTTGAGTTATTTTTTGTGATGATTTGGAATATGGTGTGAAGGTTGAGAATTTGTTTTTCATAATTTTTATTTTTATTTTTTTTTTCTTTTGGATTGTATCTTCTGCATTTATGTGATTAAACATAACTCGGCAATTAAGCCTAGAAATATCCTTGGCCAGTTCTACACTTTCTAAATTATGTTATTGAGGGCTAAGAGAAGCCCCCAAGTTTGTTATTCGAAACATTCACCAAAAAGGAAAAAAAAGAAAAAAATTATGTTTTTCGAAACTAAAACCAATAGCATTAATTTTCTATCTATTTCCCCTCCCCACCCGGCACTTTTTGGTTGGTTGGTTTTACAATTAGTAGCCTCAAGGGTGTTGACGTTGATGTTTAAGCCTAACAAGAATAATGTTGAGTTCGAAGTTTCTAGATTGTAACAAGTTACTCTTGTACGGTCCTGAAGACTTTTGATTTTAATAAATCACCAAAATTGCTTAATCTTCTCGGACCACATATTTTTCTGGTTCAAATACAAAATATATTCCAGCGTAAAGTATAAATCCATTAGAAGAATATTCAATAATTGATTCCAAACTTGAGATGATTTTTTAATGTTTAAGTTCTAATTTTACTGATAAAAAGAATTAGTTTTAATGGTTGAGTATTTTTATTTATATTTATAAAAATATGAATTCGAATAATAAAAAAAAAAAATTGGGTAGATTTATAATTTAGATAAATTATTCTAAAAAAAAAAAATTTCTAATCCTATGCAAGTGGACATGTCGATATCTTTTCAGATTTCATAATATTTGCTACTATGCTTCAGTCGTATGCGCTTTCAAACCTATTATATCTCCTTCAGATATATTATTTTTTACATTTTACGTCACTTCGTTAATTTAACTAAGTTATAATAAACTAGGTTCAAATTGTATGACGATGGAGAGATTTTAATGTATACATATGCATTACATGTATCTTGTATGAGATAAGAGTGAAAATAATATATATATATATATATATGCAAGCTGTGGCTTTAGTTCGACTTCAAGTTCTTTTTTTTTTTTTTGTGAATAGTGATTGCCCGTGAAGCACAAATTAAAAGAGAAAGTACAAGATTAATACAAATCAGCCCATATAGGCTGCAAAGTTATCATACCGAATGGAGTTGAGATCAGACAAATTAAAACAGAAAGAATTCAAAGTTGTAGAAAACGATATAAAAAAGATAAGCAGGCAAATGAATTATTAGCAGCCTTTGACTAACGTACATATTTAAATTAAAATAGGACCACAACGATATTGATCGCTCAGCAACACCCATTAATGTACAATAATTGGTTTCTTTCAATAAATATCCATATTAACCATATGTTGTATATATATATATAAAAAACTAAAAAATTGTTGGTATAAACTATATATTTATTTTGGTTCTGGCAACTTTATTTGTATAGATTTTATTAAGTTTGTCCTCTTCTCCAATTTATTTTGAGGCAGTGTGTGGTAATTGACTTGTCATTTTCTATTGAAAATAAAGCAGGATAGATGGTTGGCGTTGTGAGGATAATCCATGAATATGAATCCTAAATTTGTTTTGCTTTGGCACTTCCAGTCAGAGCTGAGTAATTTAGTAAGTTATAATCTCTCTTATATTTCTCTCTTTGAAAAAACAAAAGAATTTTCCAGGAAAGTACCGGGTAATTAAGACATGCTAGGCTGCGACATGCTTAGGAATATACACGATACATAGGATGTGACTGCAGCTGTCGCGTTTCACTTACACCATTACTTTAATTTTTGTCTGAAAGCTGCTAATTTTTCTGACTTTTATATCCACACATGATATATATGGTAATGGAAAGAAAATTATTATTCTACTATATACAAAAAATATTTTTTAATAAAAAAAGTAGAGTAGCTTTTTTTTTTTTTTTTAAATTTTAATTTTTGTTCCAATATGGGTGAGGAAATTTATCACTCAAACTTTGAACTTTAGATAGATTTGGTGATATACTTTCAGAACATTATTAATTTTCATCTAAAGGTTATAACATAAATCTATTTAGTGTGGCACTTTTTTTAAGAGGACAAAATTTTTAGGTATATACAAAAGCCACAATATCCATATAATTATTCCAACATTATAACATTATTTATATTTTTCTTTCAGTGTTATAATTTATAATCATTGATATACTCATTTGGAATCCAAAATGATATTTTGCAAATATAATTTTGTACATAGAATCCGACCCTTATATGTATTTAGGTATAATAACATATTCAAACTGAATTGCGACATCTTTGGCCATGACAATCAAAGTAATATTTGTATATATATAAGTATATTTATATCCGTTGTTAGTGTGACGTGATCAATGCAGTCCCACAGAATTATAAAAGTTTTAATTGAACTTAAAATAGCCCAATAATGAAGCCGACTCCAATAAATCATGTTGTAATTCAGAACATGAAACATGGACATGGCTTTGTCTTTTAAAAACAAACACATGGATTGCAGTTGCAGTCCCATTTCTTCATCATATCCACCATGATGATGTGGACTCATAGATTCTTATAAAATAAAAAAGGATTATAGAACGACGAAGTATTACTGGTAGATTTATGCATGGATATTTGTCTTGTAAGTCAATCCTACTTGGCAATTTGAAAGACCAGCATTACAAGGTAGGATTTACTCCTAGGACATAACAACAACTACGGAAAATTTATTCCAATCTTTAAAAAGAAAATGTTGATGCATATGTTTATTTATTTATTTATTGTTCTAGCTGGTTTTGTAATATCAAAGACTAAACTTGACGTTAGTTAGAGGAACGGGAGAGAAAGAAAGGACTTGTTCTAAAAATTAACGCTAAGCTTTAATAGGTGTTTGTTTCCGTGGAAATTTTTTTCGAACAATGTAGAATTTAAATTCTTGAATTACTCAGTGATGATTTTTTTTTTCTATTTTTGATTCAATTTATTTGATATTACTCAGAAATTTCGTAAAATAGTCAATCAGAAAAATACAGTGAACGATAATAGATATTACTTTCGACTTAAAAAAAATTTACTTCCAAAAATATAGTTCTCCACGTACGTAAAATGATTTCCAGAAAAAAAAAAAAAAAAAAACTTAAAAATTTATAAAATGTAACTTTTTTGGAATCTATTTTACTTTCAGTAAATTTCAACAAAATGAACGTTTTTTAAGCAAAATTAACAATTAATGCTGATATATGTCTGTGTGTGTCTGTGTCTCTGTGTGTCTGTGTGACTGTGTGTCTGGTACTCAATAATAAATGAAATCTAAACTTAATACTCTCTCGGATTGAAGATTTCAATTTCCTTTCTGGCTTTCTTTTAAAAAGGGGAAGAAATTTTCAAAATTCTCCTTAATTTTTTGTAAACTGAGAAACGCAAATTCAAATTTAGGTTTAACAAAACCTATATGTAAAAGTATGGACATCTCTTGTAATATTCTTTATTCTAAAAAACATCATCTTTAAATTAAAAAAGTATATTAGACAATCTTATAAAATAAAAAAATTTATTTTTTATCAAACTTGGTAAATAGGTAGCAGACTAAATTATATATTCAGAAAAAGACTAAGTCATATGCTCAAAAAGGTAGAAATATAAATGTCAGTAATTAATTCACAAAATCTATTTGTAATTTGGGTCAGAAAAAAAGTTAAATATATATATATATATTCAAGAGCATATTCTTGGGCTCCCACTGAAAAGCATGATAGACATGACCAGTAATTTAATGCCACGTGCATAATCTCATGTCTAAGGTGACTTCTTCAATGTGATCTGGCTCTATGGTTCTGCCCCCAGTTTGATGCATGTGAATATGTTAGCGAGAGACAAGCATCTTGGTTCCGCTCCTATATAAAACGACAGCACTCTCTCTTCCTTCTTTCGTTTCCCTTTGTTTTCTCTTCTCTCTCTGTCTTTGTCTCTGTCTCCTTGCCTTATTATACATGAACACATTGGTTTCTCGCATTAATTCTTTCATTCCAAACAGAAAATAAAGTGTATATTCCGAGGCTGTTGGAGAGAAAGGGGGGTTTTTCTTTTTCTTTTTGTTGTTGGTCTTGAAGTTTGATCACAAGAAGAGAAACCCAACAGCGATGGCTACGAAAGGATTGGTGCTCTATCTTCTGTCAGCTTTCTCTCTGGCTATTCTATCTGTTTCTTTCATTGACCACCAAAATGATTATAGCCCTCCTCACCAAAACTTCCTACAACAATCCCCAAATTCCACTCTTTGGCATTTATCAGGCACCGATAAAGTTTGGCCTGTATGTGTTTTTCTCCTATGTTCTGTTATTATTATTATTATTATTATTATTATCATTATTTTTGCAATCTGTTTGATAAAAATTTTGATGTTTTGCTTACTTGGGTAAAAAACGTTTATTTTTATCTGGTTACAGGAATTGAAGTTTAATTGGAGGCTTGTGTTAGCTACAATTATTGGGTTTCTGGGGTCGGCTTGTGGAACGGTGGGTGGGGTTGGAGGAGGTGGCATATTTGTTCCTATGCTTACTCTCATAGTCGGTTTTGACACAAAGTCGGCCGCTGCTATCTCCAAATGTAATAAAAGTCCCATCTTAATGCTTGTTCATTTTCTTTTTGATTTCAATCCTAATTTTATTCAAAACCATTCTTGGATTGAAATATTACAAATCATTGAGTCAAACTCAATAAGTCAACCGTTAGAAGAATATAATATGTCCTAATTATATGAAGTAAACCTCATTTATTGCCCAGCTCTAAAGGCGGCCAAAAAATGGTGGCTGATCATAGAGATTCCAAAGTCACCCAACTTTCTGTTGTTTTTTCTTTTTAATTATTTAATACTGTGCCTCCTTTGGTCTTTTTCAAAACTTTGTTGTTTGGTCCCTGCTCCTTTTTTGACTTTTCTTGTTCTTCATTTTTTTATTCTTACTTTTTGTTTCTTGACAGTAAAAAAAATTTCATGGAAATTAATTAGTTGTTCTTTTCTTTTTCTTCTTCATTTTCCCACTAGTTTAATTTTGGAAATGCTTTTGACGGTGCTGCAGGTATGATAATGGGGGCATCAGTCTCATCTGTGTGGTACAATCTGAGAGTTCCTCATCCAACAAAACAAGTACCTATTTTGGATTACGATCTTGCCCTTCTGTTCCAGCCCATGCTTATGCTTGGCATTACTGTTGGTGTGGCTCTTAGCGTTGTGTTCCCTTACTGGCTTATCACTGTCCTCATCATTATCCTCTTCTTGGGTCAGTTGAAAATTAACCAACATTCATTTACTTGAAATATATCTACCAAATAAAAAGAATTGACTGGCTGATACAAACTGCTGTTTTCTGTTCTTTTCTGATGTATTAGGAACTTCTTCAAGGTCCTTCTATAAGGCAACCGAGATGTGGAAGCAGGAGTCAATATTAAAGGTCAGGCTTTTATGGTTTGGATAATGGACTTATGATATGCCAAGTTTTATGTTGTTTCTTATTTCTCCAAATTTGGAAAATTTTGCAGACAGAAATGGCCAAGCAGCGAGAAACTACAGTCAACTCTTGTGGTGAACGTAAGATAGAAGATAATATATTATTGAAACCACAGAGCCTTTTATTTTATTTATTTATTTTTATGTAGTTTGGGGTATGGTATAGGAAGTTGATAGCTTTACTTTCGTGATTTGCAGTTCTAATCGATACGGAGTATGAACCATTAGTTCCTAAAGAAGAGAAAACTACAATGGTGAGAATCAAAAGCTTAGAATTTTCTCAAATTCCCATTTTTAAATGTGAAAAGAACTGAAACAGTTAATATTGACATCTTCCAGCAAATACTATGTAGCAACCTCAGATGGAAAATGGTATTGGTGCTACTTGCTGTTTGGACTTCTTTCCTACTTCTTCAAGTCCTGAAGGCAAGTCTCTTATCTCTTTCCCCATCCACAGCTTCTTTTCTGTGTTTCTTCTTTCTCCTAATTATTGTTTTCTTAATATTGTCTTATTGAATTGCAGAATAATATCAAGGTCTGTGGTGTATGGTATTGGGTCATCTTCTGCCTACAGGTAAACAAAAGAAACCTAGCCAGCTAATTGATTGGTGCAACTTGTTTTATAACTTTTACACATATTGTGGGGTAGCCATTTTATTTTTGTCACCGTTTCAGTTCCCAATTGCATTTGGAGTGTTTGGATATGAATCGGTCAAGTTGTACAAAGAACATAAGAAGAGAATGAGCGTAGGCAATACAGAATCTATATGCGAGGCTTCGATTGAATGGACAGCAATGCACCTTGCATTTTGTGCGCTCTGTGGCATTTTAGGAGGCACAGTTGGAGGCTTATTGGGTTCTGGTGGTGGATTCATTCTAGGTCCTCTTCTATTAGAGATTGGTGTAATCCCACAGGTATAATATTAGCACAGTTCCAATCTTTACTTTTCGCTTATTGATATCCTCTAGGCCAAATTAGCTGCTTACCAACGCCTCCCATTTGATCTACATTCAATTTTGCATTAAATTTCATCTTGATTTACGCAGGTTGCTAGTGCCACAGCAACATTTGTGATGGCATTTTCATCGTCCTTATCAGTTGTGGAGTTCTACCTTCTCAAGCGGTTCCCTATTCCCTTTGGTACCTCTCAATTTCTAGTATCCTTCTTTCTTGTAACTTATTCCTTGGATTTTCACTCATCCTCTAATAAATTTTCCATATAAAATTCTTTTGCAGCATTATACCTCACATTGATATCTGTTTTGGCTGGGTTCTGGGGACAGTATCTTGTAAGAAAACTGATAGCGATTTTTAGGAGAGCATCAATCATTGTATTCATTCTCTCTGGTGTCATCTTTGCCAGTGCTCTCACAATGGGTAAAACCAATCTCATGAACCTAAATTCAGTGTTCAACATTCATTATGTTAAACTGTATTTCATATCATGTATCATTCTAGCTGATCGGTTTGTTTATTGTATTCTGAAAATTTTTTCTCAGGTGTCATCGGAATAGAGAAGAGCATCCAGATGATAAACAACCATGAATTTATGGGATTCTTAGGTTTTTGTAGCAGTCAATGACTTTCTAGTAACATTGCGGAGTGAAAGAAAATGAAAAGTGGGAAGAAATTCTAAGAAAATGCAAGACAAAAGGTTGATAGGAAGTTATTGTAAGAAAAACGTTTGTAAAGCGTTGGCCAATACCTTGTTGACCAACTCTGAAAATAAAGATTGGTGTGTGAAGCAATAAGAAATGGTGTGGTTCACTGGTGTGCTGATTGTAAAAAGGTTGAATTTAGCTACTGGCTAACTTCACCTTCAAACTCCTTTGTCTAAATTTTATACAAATTAAAATATTCCCATCATTTCCTATGATGGTTACGTTTCATTTGCAAGCCAAAAACGTGTACATTTTCTTGTGGTATGGCGTTTCTTTTGTTGATTCAGGAATTAGCTGCCAAAACTACATCCTTTTCAGTTTTCAGCTAAGATTTTATGAATCCTATAAAAAGCCAAAATGCATCGCAGCAGGGCCTAAATGAATGGACCCCATGAATGTGTGGCACACAATGACTGGTTGGTTCTTAGTTGTGGAAGTCCGTACGTAATGGGTGGGTCTGGAAAGCTGGAAGATTCAGTACGACTCCGTTTTTTTTTCTGCTTTATTATGGATTTGGGCTAAAGAAAATAGTATTATATTGAGGACAACAAAGTTGAAAGAAACTCAAGAAAAACCATAATATTTCAACATTCAGAAAGTAAATGATTGAAAGACCAGTAATATAATATGCGTGTTTAGCACCAAAAAAAAAAAAAAAAAAAAAAAAAAGTAACATAAAATGCGTTGTACCTTTTTTTCCCTCGGTCCACTTATCTTATCTGTTTTAACTCAAATCCATATTGGCCTTGTCTCCAAAAAATTGTAATATTAATAATAAATTTTAAATTTTAAATATCTTTAAAAAAAATCAAATCAAGTCAACAACCGGCATAATTCGTTTTGTCCAAAATATTGTATTATTGGGTCGCCATCGCCACTAGAGAAACCACATGTGGACTGGATTTGAACAAACATGCTCGTTTCGTAGGTTTGGAACACATGCCTCACATGGGGCTACCTTTGAATGTTTTGCACGGCAAGAACCTACAATCCTTCATGGAGAATAGCAATGTTTCTATGTAGTTTACATATTTTATTAGACAAATCAACCGACACCCTTTTGTATTCTATTCTCTTTGTTTCATGAAACTGGAAATTTTTGGCTAAAGATAATATTTTCAATCTTTTATTGCAAAGATCAAGTTATTATAAAATAACATGGTTAATCTTAATTAATACAAATAACCATGACAACCGCCAATTCAACCACTTCTCAAATCTCAGTTAGATAAATCACATTTCTAGTGTTCAACAACCATCCTTCCTAGCCAAAAAGAAATAGTTCAACAACTATTCCTTCCTGGCCAAAAAGAAAAAGTCAAATGTTTACAACCCTCCTTTCCTTTCTATATTTGGATGACAGAGATTTCAATTGCTTGGCATTTTAAACATTTTCTATGCCTCTCAAAACTGACGTTCAATGCTTGTCAGTGTCTTTTAGCAGGTGAATTATGAGGGATGGGTTATGCAAATTATTGCAGTCCATGCTTATCCAAAGCAATTTGAAACGGTAAGTACGTATAAATAATTTGCAGAGAATGGCTGCTATTTTCAATTCTAGATTCTGATGGTGAGTACAGGGCTGTGAAATTAAATTCTGAAGAAATGAAACTTTATATTTCAATTCCTCTGTGCCATTTAATTATTTCCAAGACAGAAAATGTCGGCAATTTTCTTATTACATGCTATGCTAGAATGGAAACCACATTAAAAATTAATGGCAGGATGCGATAAGATAATGTATTATACACAGATCTTGGTCATATATGCAATCAAAAATACAAACCACCAAAAAAATGGTGAGTGGTCCAACAAAATACATTTTAGAACTTCAAATTTCACCAATTTCGGGAAAAAAGGTTTTCAAATATTTGTTGGCTTCCACTGTATCAATGAACATCGTATTCAGAAAGAGGATTTTCTCACAATCTGAGAGTAATTTCTTCAAGCTTAACTTCTTCAAGCAGCTTTTCCTTCTCCAAAGTTTCACCCCTATTAGCTCAAGTACTATTCTACCTTCCCACGCCCATCCACAATGTATAAATATAAATCAAACCAACAGAGGAAGAATCATGGCTCCTAGCCCAGGAAACCAGCTACCATCAAGAATGTGATAGAGATGCCACTTTCATATAAAAAACTAAGGTAGAGTTCTACCTAGAAGAACTACTTGTCACTACCCTAAGAGGGTTTACTACCAGATGGTAGATCTTTCACTGGTTTGGAATCTGAAGTAATGGCAATATTTCCCATTCCAACCTCCATTGCCTCCCTGTCATCTTTTTCCCTCTTCGTTTTTTGAGTAGCACCATCCACAGCTTGTTTCTTATCAGAAGAACTAGAAGGCTCCAATAGACGAGGGCCTGCATTGATCCATGGATGAAGAAGACACTGACCAGCCGTAGGCCGCTTCTCAGGGACAAAATCAAGGATAGGAACCAGGAAGTTGGTCATGTCAATAGCATCCTGCTCACTGAAATCATACTTCTCTATAAGAACCTTTTGTAGGGGCCAAAAACGCAAGCGACGGATGTGCCGCAAATCACCGTATCTATTAAAGTAATCACGAGAGTAGCGACCACCTAAAGCAATCTACAAATGGTTTACCAGCACTTTCGAAGTTAGATGATATTTCAATAAGAACTCAATTCATCAAAAAAAAGAATATTCTCACCTTGCGGGGCATCATTCCAAGAAGCTCCATCATTAGTGCTAAGTGATCCTGAAACAAATCAATAGAAGATTAGCAACCAGTAAGTGAAAACAAATCAAGCTATCCATTTTGAGGACCTTCCAAGTCCATAATTAACACATTTTTCCTCTTGCACATCACATCTATTTTTATGGCAAAACTAAACAGCCATGTAAATAGGTTTCTCATATTAGCATCTAGGTGACATTTAATAACACAATTAAGAACAAAAATATGATATAAATAATGTGTAAACCATGATAGACTGAAAAAAGTTTAGTCAACGTCAAGGTTGTAGATGATATGCTAGAAGTAGCTCTATGACATGCTTCAGATAATAAGAACAATCATGGAGGTCAGTGAACAAACCTGCTCAACTTACTCCTAACCCTAAAGACATGTGCATAAAGATAAGAAAGCAACTGACCACATCGACAAAGTCATAGATACCAACAGACTAGCAATTGTCTGATAGAAATCCCTACTCAGAAAAGATTATTATAAGCGCAGATTAACCCCAATTTGACATTTTAAACATTGGCAAATACCTAATTGTGATCCTAATTGCATTTTACAGACAACTGAAATACTCGCTAGATCTCCCTCTATGCTTTTCTTCCCCTTATCTGTTCTCTTATTCTCTCTGCTGTTTCTCTCCTGGATTTCTGCATAGAACTATTAGCACAATCTTTTCATTTTTAGTTGCCCATCAGATCCTATTACTGGTAAAGATAAGGAAGAAATCATATACTTATCTACTCTAGGGGTTGAAACAGTCCAAAATGAGCTATGTTGAGGCCAGCAAGTTTCCATTCCTATACTCAGTGAACCACCCTTATGAAAGGAAGAGGTAACTCGCAACAAGGGCAGAAAATAATAAACAGAATTCCAATGGAATAACCACTAACATCATAATGAATGTCATGCATAGAACAGAAAGCAAAAGAACCAATTATAATAACCTTGGAAGCTATGCATACCTCATCCCTATCATAGTTGTCACCGCTGTGAGGATCAAACAGTACATCACCAGTTGCAAGCTCAAAACAGATGCAAGCAAAAGACCAAAGATCCGCAGAAGTGGAATATTTAGATCCTAGAATCACCTCAGGACACCTATACTGTCTTGTCTGAATATCATTTGTGAACTGTTTGTACGTCCAACATGCATTCCCAAAGTCAACCAATTTGCAATTCAAATCAACTGATGACAAGAGCTTCTGCCTTGTTAAGCGACTTCCCCTCCGAATACCCTGATTTCCTGGTCCAGTGCTCTTTGTTTCATCAGCTTCTGATAACCTATTTGCATGGACAGAACTACCAGCCTGGTCTTCAACTGAACCAACTTTGAATTTTGTAGCAGAGGATGGCTCCACTGAGCCAGATGTCACTGGCCCAACATCATCTTCGGCTGTAACTTCCTTGTCCGCACATCCCTGGGCTGCTTGTTTAGCCTTTCTTCGAATTTTTTTCTTCTGGTTCCTATTCAAATCCCCATTTGACATCTTAACATCTTTTGCAACCCCAGAATCTAATGAAACAATATCTTTACTGTTTGGAAGAATGGGAAGAATGCCTGACTTTCTTGGATCTTTAGATGGGTCTATCATTGACAACAACAAGATATTTTCTGGCTTCAAATCGGTGTGTATAATAGAGAGTTGTTTATGCAAGTAATCCAATCCCACCAGAACGTGATAACATATCTCCTTGACCATATGTATGGGCAACCCATGGTAATCCGAATACTTAATAAGGGTCAACAAGTTATCACCCAAATACTCAAAAACCATGCAAACATGCTGCCCATTGGGTCCTGAATGTTTAAAATTGTCCAGAAGCTTCACTACACATTTTTTATCATCTGGGTCTCCTTCTGCAATTTGTTTCAATATGGTTATCTCATCCATGGCCGCCTCAGTGTAATGATCAGCACTCTTTTGCACTTTCAAAGCTACGTAGCGCTAGTGTGTGCAAAATGATCCAAAAGAACATAAAGAAACAAAAAAGACACAATTTACTTTCTTTCTTTCAGTTACTTCTATACAGAAAAATTAAATGAAAATGGGGAGACATCTTATATTTCTTAGCTGCAAAAAATGCAAAATTAAGAGGGGGAAAAATAAAAAGTTTCCTAATCTTTTCTACATTATCGTAGGCAATCACTCATAGCACGAACCAAACAGATATTCAATCAAACAATAACTAAAATTTTGTCCACCAACTTAGATCAATCAAACAATAACATGCTTTTGCAAAAATGACACCCACAGCCACAGATAGATAAAGAGAGAAAGAGAGAGAGGTACAGATTGTTGAGTGTCCCAAGCGAGCCAGACTGTAGAGAAATGGCCCCAACCGAGCTTGCTCTGTACGACATAGCGGCCATTCTTGAAGGTATCACCGATTCTAACAGCGTGGTAGCCTCCTCGCCGATAATCCTCAATCCCTTCATCCTCCGATGTGTAGTCACTGCTCTCGCTCCGATCCTCGTCGCGCTTGGTCTCCATCCAACACCAGTCCTAACAAATTTCCGATCTGTACACCGGAGACGACTTTGATCCCTCTCTCCTCACCAACAAATTCTAGGGTTCTTGGCGTTGGTTATCGAACTGGTAATTTACCACTGAAAAAATGATCCAAAAAAATGAAAAATAAAAAATAAAATGTGAATTGTGTCTAGGCCTAGATCACACAGTGAATTAAAAATAATAATAAAATAAAAATTAGAGTTTTGAAGAAATTTTGTGCGTTGATTTAAGCGGCGGTAAAATGGCGGTGAATTGGTATGGTGTCCAAAAAGTCTTACAAGAAAACGGGTCTGGATTTTCATATTCGGATCCTTTCTTATGTTTCAGTGAGTGAGGTGTCACCTTCGTCATCATCGCTATGATTAGTAATAATCTTATCTGTCTTGTCCCTCACTTCTCACCTTCTCACTTTTTTCTTTTTTTCCATTTTGTTTCTTTTTTTCTTTTTGCTTTATTATTATTATTATTATTTTTTAATAATTCTTTTTGCTTTATTAATAAATAAATTATTAATTTTGTTGTGTATTCTTACCATTTATATCTCCATTATCTTTTTGTGTATGTATCCATTTTTTTATTCCTAATGCAATTTATCTTTATCGATAATAATAACCATTCGTTTTTCTTAATTAAAAAAATGTGTATAATTTTTAGCAGGTTTTGGTGAATGAAATGGCGGCCCGCAGGCTATATTAATAAAGTCGGCCCATGTATACAACTAGGGCTCCCAAGTTAGGCATGTTTTTCTAATGGGCCAGAAAGGTATAACATTTCAACACCAAAGCTTAGGGTGGCACTTTCGTAGTTTATGGAGAAATAGGAGGGCTATTTATATAGATTCCTGATATACATACCCGCGTTATCAGTTATTCGTCTCCTAGGGTTTGTTCAAGCAAAGAAGCGGCAGCACCAAGAAGGAACAGCGGAAGAACAGCCATGGTTCTCAAGTACGTCAATGTTCTCTATTTGCTTTGTGTCTGAGTCACTGCTTTAGTATTTGGTGGTTAGATCTGATGTTGAAATGATTCCATTTGTGATCTCAAAGACCCATAACAAATTCTGTAATTTGCTAGATTCCAATACTTGATTACGCCCTACTGTTTTGTTTTTTGTTTCTTCTTTCTTATTAGTCCTCCTTATCTGTCAATTATTTAAGCTATGGAGGCGTATTAAGATGGTGTATGTCCTTAGTATTATGTAGTTTTACATTTGGTTTCGTTTCTTTTTTTTCTTTTTTTATTTTATTTTTTATTTTTTTGAGTTTACTATTTTGCTAAATGTGAAACTATTGAGCTATGTTCAGTATTTTGCTTTATCGGCTAGTTAATAATCAGTTTCATGTAGGGTATGATGGAGGATAGTCACAGTTGTTGATGGTTATATTTATCTAATAGAATATGTTAGATTTGGGAATTTAGTTTTGGACATAGTTTGGATACTGTTGTAGTTGTGGATGATAATCTTGTTCTGTTCTTCCTGTTTATAAGAATTGTAAATTGGGGAAAAAAGAAGTTTGTTGCAAATGTAGTTTGTTCTTACTGTATAATAGCTAACTAGGTGAATTGTTTTTTCACTGGAATGGTGCTTTGGTCAATATTCATTATGCATATTACCTTCTTGAAATACTGCTCTTCTTTCTTTTAGAGGTGTGTAATTGGATAAAAAAAATTTATATGCATTTGAATTTCCAATTCCAAAAGCTGACATTGATATTGTGTCTCAGGACGGAGCTCTGTCGCTTTAGCGGCCAGAAGATATATCCTGGGAAAGGCATCAGATTTATTCGTTCTGATTCTCAGGTTAAATAAATACTCGTTATCAATTCTTTATTGTGGAATTATTTACCTCATTTTTTTTTTCCGGTTGAACTATTTCTAGCATCTGGCGTTCATCGTTCACAATGATGGTATTTTCACTGTTTGATAGGTGTTCTTATTTGCTAATTCCAAATGCAAGAGGTACTTCCACAACCGCTTGAAGCCATCTAAACTTACCTGGACAGCCATGTATAGGAAGCAGCATAAGAAGGTAGATTGGACTTTTCATCATATATTTTACACCTGAAATGCCAGTTTCATAACCTACGTGAATATCTCATTTGTTCTGCTTGTAGCTTGTATTAATGGAATGATGGTTAAATCGGTGTATGTCAATAGATGAGGATATATGAAATATTAAATATATAGACAGTTAAGAATCGTGGAAAAATCTGTTTGGTTTTAGCAAATATGAAAATTTTAATTCAGATAATAAAATTATCACTTCTGGCCCACAAAATGGCTGGATGGTTTTCGGCCTTTCTTTCTAATCAAGCCATGCTTCAGCAATGAGGTTTAATGTTGGGCTTCTTGTCACACTTTAGGATATTGCCCAAGAGGCTGTTAAGAAGAGGAGACGTACCACCAAGAAGCCTTACTCTAGGTCTATTGTGGGTGCCACCTTGGAAGTTATCCAGAAGAAAAGAACAGAGAAGCCAGAGGTTCGTGATGCTGCAAGGGAAGCTGCTCTCCGGTGTGTGTTCTTGCCTGCACTCTTTGTCTATTGCTTATTATCTTCTCCTGTTTTGTTTTGCATTTCTTGATAATGCCTTGCAAGTTTTTTTATTGAAGCTACAACATTTCGATTGTATGTTTAGACCGTTTAACAATTTTCATTCTGAATTCCGATCGACATCCTATGAAATCTTTAAATTGCTGTTGTTTAGTGAAATCAAGGAGAGGATCAAGAAGACCAAAGATGAAAAGAAGGCCAAAAAGGCAGAAGTGTTGGCCAAGACACAGAAGGCACAAGGGAAGGTGAACATTTCTAAGGGAGCTGCACCAAAGGGTCCAAAACTTGGTGGTGGTGGTGGGAAGCGCTGAGCCACTGGTTGGTTAATTGTCTACTCGTTGCAACGTGGACTAATAGATAGGACGTGCTTTGTTTAATTTAAAGTGTTTTTGAGGATTGACTGGCCTTGTTTGCTGGCCAAATCGTATTTTTGAATTAATCTTTTGAATAGTTGGTATTTTGTTGCGAGATTAAGAGAGCTTATGATATTTCATCGTGGTTTTGAATTGCTCAGCTCTATCCCTACCTCGTTACATTTAAATCTATGCTGAAATTTTGATCACGTAATTGTAGTTTTGTTGCACTTTCTACACGACTGAATTTAAATGTTAAACATTCGATTACAGAATAAAGAATGGATTAGATGTTGTCTCTCTATTAACACGTAATGCGGTCAAGTTACTCTAGAAGTGAAGAAGAAAGTTTCTTTTGCGCTAAATGCTTCCTAACTTATCCTGTGTTTGTAGTTTATGCGAGACTAGTTTTTGTATTCCAGCCCTTGAATCTCAAAAACAAAAAAAAAAATTTGGGGTTATAATGTGAAGAGAGAAGATTTGAAACTGAAGTTCAAAAACGAAAAATTTCAAGGGCATTGATGTAAAAATTCCAAAATGTGTTGTAGCGAGAGTCCAAAAAGTATGAATATCCGTGAGGACAAAATGTTAATGATGTAAAAGTGGGATATACTAATCTTTCGATTGTAATGGTAAACTATAGCAAAGAAGTTGAATTCCTTTCCCTGAAAAAGGAATGGCTTTAATTTACACATTGTTTCGGTTCATATTCAAGAGTGAAACTATTTTGTTGCTCAAATTTGAGCAATCCGAAGTTGGCCCCTAATTCAACATTGGTAAATGGCAGCCATTCAATTCCCAGTTTCAACCAATAGTTTGTCATAAAATAAAAAAATGAATAGAATCTTCCCCTTGTTTGTCCGGAAGAAACATAAACATGGTCTTTTACCCAAAGGGTGCAAGGTAAGAAAAAACACAGAAATTGAAGAAGCATAAATTGGTAGAGCGCTCCATCTCCATGTGGAGAGTACAAAAAGTTAATGTCTTGCAGATTACCGTCATCCTAACTCATCAGTGTTAAAGAAGCGTACATAATTAATGTTTTGTCAATAGGGAAAATACAAGTGACAAAGGGGGGCAGTAGTACTGTCTCTATCCCAAATTTTTTTTTTTTTTTTTTTTCCCAATGCTAAGGTAGAAAAGAGTAAAACCTAGCGCTAAATTTAAGTTATTAACAACTGCCTTGCCTTGCCTTGCTTTGCCTTGCCTTGCCTTGCCTTTGTAGGTTGCTAGGGGTAAGAAGGCAGCGCTCCCCAGTAAGATGGTGATACTACAGTGTTATATTCTTCCACATTGAACACACTGTTGTTGCACGCTGCAATCTGATGCTGCTGCTGGTTCATTCCTTGTGACTTGTTTGAGCTACGAATCGCCGCCACCGATGTGCTCTCTACCGTCTCTTCCCCTGATAATTCTGTGTAACCTACAGATATTTGCTTCCTTGCTGCTTGTTCTCTTAGCAAGGCTTTCAATTTCATCACCTGAAAGTATATACCACATATAAAAACAGCAGTATTTATATACGTATACATACATATGTACGTACATATATGCATGCATACATACACACAGGTACATAAGTTATTTGCATATAGGTGGATAAAAGTGATGACTGGTAAAAACCTACAAGAGATGTTTGATTTTGCATGGTTTGCATGAAGAAAAGAAAAAAGAGGTGTATATATGCCAACCTCCTCTTGGAGCTTCTGCTTCTCTTTAGACATAACATCAAGCTCTTGTTTAAGTGAGTCATACAAGCGCTCAAGCTGTTTGGCCTTCCACCTAGCACGCCTGTTTTGGAACCAAACAGCAATTTGGCGAGGTTGGAGACCCAGATCTCGGGAAAGTTTCATTTTCCTATCTGGGTCCAGCTTTATCTCCTCCTGGAAGCTTCTCTCCAGTGACTCTAACTGATCACTTGTCAATCTCTTCTTCTTCTCCTGACTGCAGCTATAGCTATTACTATTCTTCTCCATTGTAGAAACCAACCCTTGTGGAGTCTCTGGCACCATCAGCTGGTGCTTCACCTCCATTCCTGCAGAAAGGAAAGATGGGCATGGATTAATTCTGATACATACTAAAACTATACAGAAAAAAAAGAAGAAAACTCTCAATGCTGGTGCTTCGAGGTTGCTTAATAATTTTGACCTCGAAATGACTACTTAATTTCCAGTGACTTGCTCAAGAAAACAGAGGAGAGTAGCTGGCTAGCTAGCTTTTTGTTCATGAACTTGAAGTTTCTAAGGTATGTAAGTGCTTCTGGGAATATTGATAATGGAAAGAGAAAAACAGTTTCTAGTTGAATTAAAACAGTTTCTAGTTGAATTAAAAGCAATACTTGGATCCTTTTAGCTTCAAAACAGAGAAAGAAAAGAAGAAGAAAAAAAGGAGGAAGTAAATAAAACAGTGGGGGATATTATATTTATATAAAGACAGTTTCACCTGGATACTGGTCATAGTCGTAGTTGTAGAGGAAGCCAAAGGAACATTCTGGTCGAGAAACAAAGTGTCTTAAGTTGCTATTCCAATCCATATTCGGCTCCACTTTCTCTGGCTGTTGGCTCAAATCGCCCCAAATATTGATAATGTTATATGGACCTGCTGGGTCCAAATGAGGTGGTGGACCACAGGGCAAGAGAAGAAAGAGATAAAATAGGCAGATGATATTATATGAAACTAACAAGCTTAGCAGGGGGTGGGGCGTGGCACGAGAGTTTGAAAGGTTCTATTCTTTTCCACTTTGAGGTGCAAAATAAAAGCCTAAGGATTAAGAAAGAACTGTAAGGTAAGGTTCTTCCTACTTCACTTTTGGGGTGCAACAAAGTTTTATGTTTAATTTTGGAGACAAAGAGAGATAGAGAGGCAGAGATAAAAAGAACAGTACTAGTAGAGAGAGTAGTCAGAGGACGAGGCGTGAGAAAGGGAAGGCATATGTCAGTTCCATAGGAGCAGGACTATGGGGACCATTAACAGATAAAGACATTTGAATCCCACTCTTTTTTCCTTCTCACCCATTTACATCACCTTCCAACCGACAATTTCCCTAGCTATCCCCTTCTCTCTCTCTCTCTCTCTCACACACATATACATATATGTATACATGTATGTATTTATAGGTGAGGCCAAGATCCAACATAGGAAGAGGACGTGGGACTCGTTTTAAGAGAGTGGTATATAATATAATGAGTACGTAAACCTGCCACCGCTTTTTCTGAATCTGCACCCAATGCACCAAAGAAAAGACAAATAAATTAAGGTGTGAGTGAGCAAAAGAAAAAGAAGTTTTGGGCTCAACCTATTGTTTTTACCTTACCCCCCCCCTTCTCAGTCCCTCATACACACCCACCTTAATTAATTTGCAGTTGTTTGCAGCAGAGTGAAGAAAAGCTGATGATAGAAGAAGGCCTAGCTAGAGAGACGTATATATATATATATATATATGTACACATCTCTGTCTGTCTGTCTGTCTGTTTGTGAGTTGGAATTGGGTTGGACTTTTGTTGAAGAAATTGCAATTTTGCAATTGAATGAAGACTGAGAAGGGTGTGTGACAGTGTCAGTGAGGTTTTCTCTCTTGTATCAAGTGTACTGGTCATTATAAAGGGGTATCTTTCCAAAACAGAACGTGAATAACGGTAAGAGTAGGCAGGGCATTGAGCCCAAAATGATGAAAGAGATGGATGATAATACACCACCACACAACACAAAACAGAGAGGGGTCTTCTTACTTTGGATTGGGAATGAACTGTTCTTTCTTCTTGTGCATTAATTAAAGAGCTCTTTCTCTGAATTGCTGATAACAACTCCTCATAATTAATAGCGAGGCCCCCATACGTGGAATTAATAAGATATATAATAAACCAAGCCAAAAAAATCTTAGACTTCCATTGCTATTATAGCTTTTGTGGTTAAAGAGGCATTTACGGTCAATACCTTTCAATTTGAAACCAATTTTTTTTTTTTTTTAAGAGAAAAAAGAGAACAGAACCCAGGTGAAACTTAGTCGCCAATCATGATTAGACTGCCATATGGCAGTGTGGCAACCAATATTAGTTTAGTTTTTCGTCTACCATTCGGATTGTTAATTTTCACTGAAAATTTTCATTGGAAGCTCCAAGTTTCTTCCAAATAGAACAGATAACCGATTTTGTTCTAAAAAACTAAATGAAATCGCAACTGCAGATTCTGTTTCTTTGAAGATTAAGTTTTTGAATTTTAACAATTTTGGTCCGCAAATTTATGCATATTGACACTTGGATTAAATGATATAATTTGTTGCACGATGTTACTCACGCCTTGGTATTCTACATAGGAAGTGGCATGTGCTCCCTGGCCGAGCTACAATCATATTCGTCTCATTAATTTATCTCGGTCTTAATAAAATGTGTATCATCGTTTAGTTTCCTATTAGGTCCACTTACATTTCTGATTACTTAGAATAACCTTGTTATTTATGTCATTCAAAATCCAATTAATGACTTCTAAAATCAAATTTTTTTTTTTTTTTTTTTTTAATGAGCATGTCATATCCTAATATCCTATTTATGGGTTAGATTTGGTTGTTAACATGTTCCCTGATGTTCTCAAATGCAATAGCTAAGAAAAGAGGATGTCAATCAAAATCAGTTAAGCTTTTGGATTTCCATATAAGAGATTTTCATCTCCAATTTGGACAATGTACATATGGGAGGAAAAAAAAACGTGATCTTTTTATATTGACCCCTACAAATAGCAAATGTGAAGCACCGGAAAACAAGAATAGTTTGGAGAGTGGACCATCTTTCAAAGATATTCAAATTAAGTTGGACCATGTCATAGATTAGTCTCCAGAGAAAAAATCTTTGAGAACTAAAATTGAACTGGTTCCTTAGTTAAGGTACCTAGCTAATCTAAGCTTTAATTCGTACCCACATGGTAGCTTAGCTGGACTACACAGAGAAAACCAACTTGCATGATCAATTTTAAATATATATTTCAGTGCCAAAACGAAAAGCTAGATCAAGTCCAACATTGTCAACAAGCTACTCCCTGAAGAAGCTCTACGCCCTTTGAAACATTTTTGGAGCTACTATACAACTGGTCGTCCTGATGATTAGCTTCACTGACGTTTTAAGTATAAACTTTCACATACCAAAAGCACATGCAATGTGAGCTAAAGGGTTATCGATCTATACTTCAACATTTATAAAAAGATGGTCTATGAGTGGTCCAGATTAGATTTTATATAAACTGGTAAAACTTTTTATATCTGAACAAGTGGGTCTTTGAAGATGGAGTTTGAAACTTATCTCAGTCAGCGCTGAGAGATATTACTCCACCATCATCATCATCATCACAAATTTGGCTGCGTAAGGACACCATAAATGTTACCAGGCGGCGCCGAATCTGGACCAAAGTCTAAAAATCTATATCTACGACCATGTATAAGCAATATGCTATATGGGTTAGAAAGGTATGCAACTTCTACCAGAAATCTGTAGATGAATTTGTAGACTGTATATATAGGTTTCCATAACATTGCTACAATAAATATATTTAATGCATAGATAATAGATTGAAAAGCAACTTCAAAATATTCAATATGCTTGGACCACCAAAAGGTAAAAAGCTATTGCCAAGTTGTGAAAAAATAAAGAAACTTGGAAAAAGAGAATCTAGCAACTTTTGTGGGGTTTTAATCTTATTGTCAACCTTCTTGATCGTCTTCCGCATACCTATAGCAAGCCAGAAGTCTATATGATGGTAAAGGTCCGCTGCTATTGCTCTAGCCAAGTCTATAAGATGCTAATGAGACTTTTGTAGAGCATGACTCAAATTGCTTATTAAATGTCATTACGTGTATACACGGCAACACCAATTTAATCTTCAGGTGCCTCTGGGTTACTAAATCGTGGAAGGAAGCTGAAGCTTACAGGTACCGTGCAACTACTGAACTTCAAGGGCAGTATAAACCAAATTTAACTATTGGACTGATAGAGTTGCTTTGTAGGTAATTCTTTATTCTAAACCAAATTTCAGTCAGCAGTCAAATTTTGTGAAAGAATGCAGACATATTTGAAAATAACACGTTAGACCACACAGTTTGTACATGATTAGCATTTTTGTACATGATTAGCATTGCAACTGATATGCTTTACAAAAACCCACTGGCAAAAACAAAGGTATTGGATAATACTCTCAGTTAATCTTCAAAGATTAAAAAAAAAAAACAAAAAAAAAATACTGGACCAGGCTTAAAGGAAATGAAAATTACAGAAGCATTGAAGACATATATACCTACAGCAAAAACCAGATTAGATGACATCCTCTAAATCACCATAGAAATTTCAGAAGTATAGGGTGTAATAAATCCCAACTAAAATCTAATGGGATCACTGACAGTAAGAGACGAGTTCCTTGTTGAGTATATATTTACTACTTCAAAATCCCTTCCTTTTACGCTCTTTTAGGTCACTAGGAATAATGAACACAGAATCTACGCAAAGTCCACCTTTGGAATGAGTACAATCGATCTGCTTCATGGAAAATCTAACTTCTGTTGCAGGTTCCGAGTCACTGACAATAAATTCACCCACCTTGTACTCTATCCAGCATCCTCGCTTATGATTACCACTTGAATCATCATGTTCACACGCATCTAAACAGAACTCACACGATGACTGCTGACCATCTGAAGTAGACAGCTCAAATTTTACTGGCTTTATATCCCAACCATGAGTATGCTCAAAATTGCAAACACGCCGTCCAAGCCGTTTAGAAAATCTTCCTAGGTGAAGCCTGAAAGACAGGGTATAGACATCAGCGGGAAAAGGGAACTTTACCACTCCATCTACTTCAAACCACCAAATTTGTTGCAAATAGGCCACAACATGGAACCTGTAAAGATGTAAATCGAATCATTCAGGCAACCACAACTCATAAGGATCTAATAGTTTATAATGTGAAAGTGAAGGAATTAATTGATTCACTGACAACTAATAGTCCACAGCAAAAAATTTAGACATTCAGAAGAGCTGAATTTCAGTTTGGGAGCACATAGTAAAATTTTGGGCAGTCAAAACTAACATAGTTTTATTTTGTCATAAACCAAAGGAAAATTGCCAGCTTTTTGGCCAACCAGGAATGTTCATAACAAGTAGAAGAATAAGTAAACAACCATTCTGCAACAGAGTAGCAAATATTCAATTGGGATAAGTCCTCAGGAACCCATCTTACAGTGTCTCAATGCATTCTAACTGTGTATGAGAAGGGCAGTAGGATTGGTTGCACACTATCTTCCAGTGCACTTGTGCTCAAGTTCCTAAAGTACCATGAACAATGCCTACTATTGGAAACCCAACTACCAATTGAGACTAGAGACACTTTAAGCTCAACTCTAAACCCATAAAAACACAGTTCATTCACAGTTATAAATAACTGACAGGATAAGAATTGGACCCAAGTTTAAGACATGAGTAGAATGCATGAAGAAACATTCCAAGAAAGTAAAATAAATAATTAAAAATTAATAGAAATATATATATATATATATACGTGGTGCAAGGGGCGACGGTGGGGAGAAGATGTGACACAAAATTTACATTTAAGAGATGTCTAATTGTGATATCACAAACTAAGCATACCTTCAAATTGTAGATAATTAGGGAAGTAGGAATGAATGCATCTAAATTTGTGAACCCACCTACAGGGTAAACCACCTCAAAATTGAAAGCTTAAAACTATTCAATCCTGGGAAGGAAACTTTCCATTCAACCTACATGTTACTTGAGCTTCCTACATCACGACGATCAAAATGCTAATAATAGTCATAATTATACTAAGAAACCATTTAGATATCTCAATATCATAAATAGACCATTTTATACCGTCCAACCCTTAAAGAAACTAAAACTGATGGAAGAAAGGTAGGCCGCATATTTCCACCTTGCACCAACTATTTAAACATGTAAATTACTATGGACCAAGGGAACACTGGAAAATTTCAAAAATTAAAAAGAAAAAAAGATTAATTAGAAATACAAGCACACCCAAACCAATGATATAGGATGGTCAAAGATCAACGCTTAAATGCATCAGGGATTGAAGCCCCGTTAATAAGGATGAAGAAAATTTTCAGGCATAAAAACAACTAAACAAGACGTGTTTTGCTACAAGAGCAAACACAAATTAACCTCCATTATGTTACAAATAGTAATAGGAAAGGTATTCTAGCATCTTTTTAGGATTCCCCCTAAACCTACAAACTTCTAATGGCATCCAATATGTCCAAAAGCCATTTCCACAGAGTAAACCTTAAGTTTAAACTTACAACAGCACCAGATCAACAATTGTGTAAAAACCAAGTTACAAGCATATAAGCTAACTTACTGCATCCATCATATAAAAAGTAGCTTACTTGTTTACCTCTTCAAGTCTACATTATCATTGCAAGATTGCAGTGAATGGAAGATAATATTTTCTCAATAGGAGAATCTAAAAGAACAGGCATATCGTTGTAATTTCGAATACCACAGATATTGCCAATTCTATAACCTTTTCTTTCCGAACTTGTATACCACGTTTGACAAATATACAGGGTAGCAAAACAGGCTTCCTACGGGACAGGTGAAGAGCACCACATGTGTTTAAAAAGATCCAAAAAAATATCAACAGAAACAATACTAACTGGCCAACAATACAAGTGAATGAGCAGAAGTCCTCATTCACACATTTCCATACACAATGAAGAAAGTGCATAGATAATTGAACCATTATTTGGCATCGTGCTGAATTAGCATCACTTATCACTCCAAAGCAAACATTAATTATTTCCCAAGAGCAATAAGACAATTGGTATGACTCTTAGCACTACAACTGCAATACCAAGTAGATAATAGCTTTTATAGACAGAATCAGGTTAGTATTAATCTAACCTTGATTCTTCCGTAGGAATCCAATTCCAGTATCTTCGATCTTCGATCCCAGTTATGGCCATCCCCTTTGCCGATATTGACATGCAAACCCTTCCCGTAACCCTGTCCAGCCAAACTTCCTGCCAAACCCCCCCGTAAACTATTAATCACCGAACCTTCAAGACCCCAAAATCAAAAAACAGCAGTCCAAACCCAAATTTAGGCCAAAAAAACCAACCAAAAACCCTAATTGCAACTTTTGCATTTTAAGTAAAAAAGAAAAATTCATGAATCGAAGTATCAAATTGTCATTTCATTAGTAACAAGATTAACCCCACCTTATTGCCATCGTCAAAGGGTACAGGGCGCGAGAGCAAAGCAAATATGTCCTTCTTCGACAAGTTTTGGTATCTCTCTGGAGGTAGAAAATCAAGCAGATCGTGGTAATTGGGGGGCAACTTAGTTTCCCAGACCGCATCAGACGACGCCGCCCCACGAAACGCCCGGTTGAGCCGCGCGAGATTGCAAATCTCCGGCGGAGTTAGATACAGAAACACGCAAGCCACGCAGCTCTCCGGTATGTCCCCCAGGCCCGGACCATTGGTCGAACCATTCGCTCCCTCTGTCAGGTTCGAGAGTGACGAACCCATTTTCGATGCCTCTCCGCAAAATTCACAGTCTTAACCGTATTTCTCTCGTCTCTCAGCTCATGGCGACCAAACCACCATCATTACCAAACCAGTGAAGAAAATTGAGAAAAGATAAAAGAAACTAGGGATTGAGAAAATTAATAAATAAATAAAGACTAGAGACAAATTGGGAAAATATATTTGAGTTGTACGACTTTGGGAGTGTTTGATTACTGAGAAAGTGAGGAACGGGAATTTCCAGCAAAGGCCTTCGTGTTTGCGTTATTATCCGTCATTTTCCTTTTTCCGGGGAAAATTTTTTTCTGGGAAGGTAGTATTTGCGTGTGAAATCAAAGAGGGAGCAATTTGCGGAGGGTGAACTGAGACTTTGATGGAGGGTTAGAGTGGGACCAGCACAGAGGATAATGGGATTTTCATTGGTTTGATGAGACATATGGCCCACACGGAGGGGTGGTCTTGGACAACAATATATATACATAAGGATATTTGATTAGATTGGGACAAAGATCAAGTGGCTGTAAAGCAACACGTGTTGTCGTGGATCGTGGTGAACCATTGCATTTTAGTAAGTATCTTCTTAGCTGCCTTCCTATTCCAAAAGTGGGTCAACTTTTATTAAAGTTTTCTTTGTCGATGCTTCTTTTGCTTATTGGATTGTTAAATATCTACCATGTGCTCTACCCCACCTTAGTCCTTCTGTTATTATTATTATTATTATTTTTTTTTTTTTGGCCTATTATATTTAGTTGGTTGAATGTTAAAGTTATACCGTTTGCCCAACTTTACTTGTCAGTCCACGGCAGAATCAAATTAACTACAAATTATTTCGGTGAAATTTTATAAATAAAGTAATTTGCTAGTTTTTGAAAATAACCCCTCCATTCTGCACTTTCTAATTTCTTTAAATAGCAACGTTACTCCCTGTTTATGGATAAAGCAAGCCAATCACACTAAATACAATTTCTTGGCTAGGAACTTAACTGTTGGATGGTTTCCTTGATCACTTTTTGGAGGTAGTTTATATAATCCATATTTATCTCCCTCCTCCAAGCTTGACTATTAAATAAGAAACTAGTTCATTCACAAAATAAATAAATAAATAAAAATAAGAAACTAGTTTTTTTTTTTTTGGCATCCTTCCTCTTTCTTCTTAATTTCTTTATTATATATATATATATATACATATATTCTAATTCTTTTACTGTCTTTATTTCATCGATCCCTCAAAGTTACCTTATTGAAGTAAAGTGATAGTTGTTAAGTGAAGCATAATTGAATTTGGGGCCACCAACATAAATATCTGTGGGCACCATATATATAGTAATTGACAAGGCAATTGTCTTTTGAGCAAACTTTTGAGAAGTGCAATATATAGGTATTGGACAAAACTCCATCATTTTCTAAAAGGCATGCTCTAAACCTTTAGCTTTATTCAAATTCGACATTTTGGTCCACCATTCACTCGGTTTGTGGTCATAGATTTATTCATCACGTGCTTCAATATTTGTTACAAAAGTCTATTTGTGCTCCAAAATTTGACGATCAAGTTTTCACTTCGATCAATTCCTTACCACGCGAGTGGACATACTGATTTAAACATTAAAGCAAAAGGCAAAAACCCAAAAAAAATTTAAAAAAAATAAAAATCTATGAACTAAGAAAGTACTAGAAGTCTACAAAGAATAAAAATCTTAATTGGTGTAGGGTCCAAGCAAGAAAAAACATGAACCAGAATAAGTTGAAAATAAAGACACCCTCTATTACTTCTCATGTTCACAAAATTTACACTCAATATCTACTTTCTACGTTCAATAATACTGTAATCCCACATGTCAATATGGTGGTCTAGCTAAATTAACCTTCCTTCTTTTCTTTTTTCTTTTTTTTTTTTTTTTTGTCTATTTTAAATTGTCACCCTTCAAAGAAAGTCAAATTTTTTTAGCTCAAAATCCCAAACAGATTGTTTGCTTTAAAATTAAACAACTCGCTAAAATGACAAAACCAAAACTATTATTGATTATCCATAGTTGTGTAGCTAGCTTCCATAGAGAGAGAGAGAGAGAGAGAGAGGGGGTGAGGGGAGTAAAAAAACAAAAGAGTTATGTAGCTAGCTGCTAACTTGAAAAGACATAAAAAAATATACGCATATGTCCCGTAGGTTGTAATCAGAGGCCCGCGTTAGATTAGGGTTTTGATGGCAGAAGCTGTTATGATTAATTTAGATTTGTAATATTGACATTTGGCTAATCAACGAAGACAAATGAGATATTAATGTTTTGATTAGTTTCGTCGTTGTTTCCTCTGGGTGTGGCTGCGGTTGTGCATACGTGCAGTTTATGACTTTTGATTGATTAGCTAGCCCTTAATTAGAATATTTTCTTTTTGCCTTCTTCCTTTTTTTATTTTTTTATTTTGGTAATAAAAAAATTAAAAAATATAGGAAGTTTCTTGTATAGATTGTCTACGTAAAATTTAAATGATGATAATTTGGTTTGACGTACGCATAATTAATATTAAATTATTCAACGAATTTACCAAATAAAAAATCATCAAACTTATAAACAAATTAAGAATATCACTAGTTAGATTGTTTTGATTGGATTAAATATTAACGATTCTTATATGTAAGCTTTGGTTGGAATTAATTAAACTTTGTCTTCAAGCAAGCATGGATATGTATTACATGTAACTTGATAAGAATATGCATTAGCTGGTCAAATGCCTGAATCAATAATTGAAGAAGTAGATGGTGATCACTGATCAAATTGGACATTTTGTTAATTTTGGAGTTTTGATTAGTATCAAAAAATGAAAACAAAGAAAGAAAATTATTACTCCTTTTTTTCTCGAGGGTATAGAATTTCTTAATTAAACGTGTATATATCTGTATATATAATTTTTATTATTTTTGTATTATATCTTTTTAAAAATTTCTCGTGAATAAATAAGTTATTTTACGAATATTTTTGTAATTTCAAATATCAAAATTAAGCTAAGTATCCGCACAAACAATTGAAGAAACATATATTTACCAGAATTAAAATAGAATGTTTGAGAGTGCAGAGCATTTCAAAGCTTCCATTGGCAACATCTGAGCCAACATATCATGATTGCTTGTTGGAATGGAATCTTCAATTGCATTCATGTGACCCGCTAGTATATATTTCTCACATTCCCATCACCATCAACAGCATATTTCATAATTTCTTTTATTCATTTATATTTCCTTCTCTTTGGTACTTTAAGGTTGCAGTTTTCTTGAGTTAAATCATTGTATGAGAAAAATAAACGAAACTTTTTAGGCTTCTATTTTCCTTTTAAAATATATTATGTTCTTCAACTACCAATAATAGACAAATTATTTACCTTTTTTTTCACTTTTTTTTTTTTGGGGGTTTTTGGTGGCTAAAATAATTATTTTACCACTTTATCTTTGTACTACTTTGTAACTAATCAAGCTCTTTAAATTAGTCTAAGTACTTGTTTTAGGTTTAGAATACCTATAATAGATTACAATTACGGAAATTTATCTCACTTTGGATGGGTTAGATTATAAAATATAAAAGGAGGGTTGGGGGGGGGGGGGGGGGAAGCGAAGCATGGTAAAGTTTAAATCTAAGAAGACAAATTAATAGAAATAATGAATCTCAATTGTCACTTTCATGATCGAATCGTCGTTTAAGTTATGGCAATAAATGCATACTTCATCATCAAACTACAATTAGTAAAATGAGTAATTTTTATGTAGGTTTTGGTAGACCCGTATAGATCATATGGACACATGCTATGATTGACTTTTAGCCGATACATAAATTTCTACTAATTGTTTAAAACCAAATATTATTGCTTTTATATGACACGTTTTCATTGCCTTTCCTTACAGTCTCACCAACTGATTTTGCAGTTTAATTGTTATGACATATATGCATTATATATCTTAAAAGTATGCTTTCAATAAAACCAAAAGCATTTCTCGTATAACAATTCAAGGGTTCTTCCTTCTTTTTTTTTTTTTTTTTTTTCTCCCCTGACTATTTGTGTTCCAACCCCATTTGCGAATTGCCCTGACAAACTAAAAATAGCTGAATTTCAAGGAAACTTGAAGACGATCAATCTTGATTATTTAGCAATGGATCAAAATTTGAGCAAAACTTCAAGAGCTCAGACCAGCCCATGGATTATAAAGCCTCCGGCGAGCCCAAAAATGAAAACCCATACTTGGGATGCCTAGCAATTAAATATGAAAAATTTGGCCCAATACCCATCAAAATAAGGGGTTAAGAATATTTACCCTGCCTTTTTCAGTTTTTTTTATCTACCATTATTTTCTATTTTACACTCAATCAAACTAATAATTACTTATTTTTTTCTTTTCTCCTTCCGAAAAGCTTTCAATCTTTGCACCTCTTCATTTTTATTTTTATTTTTTATTTTTTGTTCCCTTCTTCTTCGAGCAAAATCCACTCACAATCCTATTGAAAAAAATATATATATCCTGCTCCACCTGTGCTTTCCTTTTATTTTCGATTTCTATTTTTTATTTTTTTCATCTATGCATAAAAAAAAAAAACAAAAAAATAGTTTGAATACCTATCGAAACAGAGTCCCCTGTAATTCTCAATATCTCTCAATATCACAGTAGCAATAATGGAAGATACTGACATCAATAACAACCATAATCCATATTCCAAATCCCATTCCAAACACAAACTCATGCTTTCCTCTTCTTCTACATGGCCTCCTCCATCTTCATCTTCATATTCGTCTTGCTTTCTTCCTACTCTCACCCCCTTGTGCGCTTGCATCCCTTTAATTTGTGGAAGATTCGGTTTGTGCAACCCCAGACCCATGTCTACTAGTTTCTTTGTTTTTGTGTTTTTCAGAAAATTTATGGGTTAAAGATATAAAATTGAGATATTTGAAAAATGATGGGTAGATAAAAAAAAATTGAGAATGGTGGACAGAATTCATCAGAGCCGTTTAAACAGAAGTATTGGGCCAAATTCCCCATTAAAAATCCTATCCTGAGTACCAATAGGCCCAGCTTGCTGTCTCTAGAAGTGAACCCAAAATAGTATCGAAATGACGAAGCGGGGTCCTTCTATCGACACGTGTGCATAGGTTAGCAGGCGTTCCTTTTACAATTTCTGGTTGAGTGGAAGGAGATGCAGAGAGCAACATCCATGCAGGGCCCCACCCAACATCCGTAAAAGTGGGACCCACTTATCACAGTGGATCAGACATTGGGAGTTGCTCCCTCAATTGTGAGTGGGACCCTTAGGTTAGGCCACAACCACAACCCAAAGGGATCCGAATTCAGGTTATGATTTTGTGATCGTTGAACATTTAATTAGATCACACTAGATTTGACGTTTTCATCAATCATCATCATCATCATCTAAATTCTAATGCCTGCCCCCACTCACTTCCTGCTTCCGCTCCACCGTGCATTTATAAAATTATCACATTCTATTAAGCTAACTAATTTGCTTTTTAACCACTGGAAATTTTCATTTATTTACTTGGGGTCCTTTTTTTTTTTTCTTTTTTCTATTTTTTTTCATCTATTAAACAAAAAGAAGGACGTGTATGCTTTTGGTATTATTATTATTATTTTATATTACATTTGGCTTGGTAGTAGTATCTTAAGCACGATTAAAAGTAACAATATGTGTCTGAAGTTTCTTGTATTACTTTTCAAAAGTTTTACTTTCTATGGTTAGAATGTATTACTTTATACGGTTATGAGGGAATATTGACATTTTTAGTATTAATAAATTACTGTTAGTTGATATTATTCAAAATATAATTATTCTTTCAAAATTGATAATTTTATTTTCCCCTTTTATTAGCTTATTTCATATAGGATCAAAATGTACCTAAATGGAAGACAAATGTTAATCTATCTCCAAAATAATAATAATAATAATAATAATTTCAATGAAGTATTATTCTGCACAATCCATAAAGATACATTCTCTATTTTGTCAATTTGAAGAAAATTTCGGCTAGAAAGGTAAAATAAACTTGAATCTAAGATTTGTACCAAAAAGACTTCACAGATGTAACTAATATTGAATTAGTGAGTTTACATATAAATTTATGAAACGCTTAAAATAACAACATGGAAAAGAGTATATGGTAGAAATTTGATTTCTTAGTTTATTAAATTTTTACTGGTGGGATTTGACCATCTGGGCTGTTGAAACATGTGTAGCCAAGTTGTAATATGGTAATAGAAAAGGGTTTAAGATACGATTAAATTAGAAAAGAAAAGCTTCCCAAATTCTCCCAGTTTTGACAAAACCGACAAAACCTGTGGGTTTTTCAATCCAAAGCAAAGCAGGGGAAACGAGTAAAACCATGGGCAGTTTTCCATCGCCACAAACAAAACCCCGAAAACTAAAACCGGCTGCTCTTCTCTCTGTATATAGTAATATCCCACCTCCCTATTCCTTCTCTGTCACTCAATCTATGCACCAACTCCTTTCTCTCTCTTTTTCTCTCTCACGCTTCGTGCATTTTTTATACACTACAATTCTGCGAAAAAGCCTAAGAAATTCCACATCTTTTTGGCCTTTGATGGCGCTTCCCGACCTGTTGATGTAACAAGTCAATTCCAATCCCTCACAGACTGCTGCTTTGGACAGTTTGCTTTAAGGGATTATTGGGTAGGTTTTTTTCTTTTTTATTCCTCTTTATTTCATAACCCTCCATCCAATGTTTCTTATCTGATTTCGAAACCAAAGATTGTGTGTATGCAAAGTAGATAATATTGGCCTCTTTTTTCAACTGGGTCATCAACGTTTTGTCTCAAAACATTGGTCCAAAAAAAAAAAAAAAAAAAAAAAATAGAATAAGAGCAGTAGAAAGTTGAAACCAAGTTTTGGTCCTTTTTGTTCTTTTTAATGGAAGCCAATGGTTTAGGGGGTGGATTGTTTTCTGGCTTGGGTTCTGGAATGCTAGGGCTAGAAATGCCTTTACACCAGCAACAAAACCCCCCAAATCCTCAAAACCCACATCGTGTACACCCCCAAATGGTTGCCTACGCCCACCATGATGCTGATCACCATCCACAACCTCAGCAATCTGTCAAACATGGATACCCTTATGCTGCCAAATCCAAGCAAATAGCCCTTAGTGATGAAGATGAACCAGGGTTTGGTGCTGAAGACAGTGCTGGAGACGGCAAGAGGAAAGTATCCCCATGGCAGAGAATGAAGTGGACAGACACCATGGTTAGGCTCCTAATAATGGCGGTCTATTATATTGGCGATGAGGGTGGCTCTGAAGGGACCGATCTTACGGGCAAGAAGAAACCTTCCGGGGGATTGTTACAGAAGAAAGGGAAATGGAAATCAGTATCTCGGGCAATGATGGAAAAGGGGTTCTATGTGTCTCCGCAGCAGTGCGAGGACAAGTTCAATGATTTGAACAAGAGGTATAAAAGGGTGAATGATATACTCGGAAAGGGAACGGCTTGCCGGGTTGTGGAAAATCAAAACCTGTTGGAGATGATGGATTTGACTCCCAAAATGAAAGAAGAAGTTAAGAAATTACTCAATTCTAAGCACCTGTTTTTCAGAGAAATGTGTGCTTACCACAACAGTTGTGGTCACGGTGTCGGTGGTGGAGCTAGTGGTGCCCATCAATCGCCTGAGCTGACTCAGGAGCAATCTTTGGTTCCGCTAAACCAGCAGACCCAGCAGCAGCAACGTTGCTTCCATTCAACGGATAATGTCCCAGTAGTGGGTAATATGGGCAGGGCAGAAACAGAGGGATCCAAATTGATTAAAGCAGGAAGTGGTGGTGAAGAAGAGGACGACGATGATGATGATGATGATGATGATTCGGATGACGACGACGATGAAGACGAAGAAGAGGTGGCTGAAGGCTGTTCTCGGGGTCAAAATGGGCATGGACATGAAGATGAGGACGACATTAACAATGAAAGAAGTTCGCGTAAAAGACCAAGAAAGGGAGGTTTATCAGAATCCTCACAAATAATGCATCAATTGAGCTGCGAGGTGATGGCTGTGCTCCAAGATGGAACAAAGAGCTCATGGGAAAAGAAGCAGTGGATAGAGATGAGGTTGATTCAATTGGAGGAGCAGCAAATGAGCTATAAAGCTCAAGCTTTTGAGCTAGAGAAGCAGAGGTTCAAGTGGTTGAAGTTTAGAAGCAAGAAGGAGAGGGAAATGGAGAGAGCCAAGTTGGAGAATGAGAGAAGGAGGCTTGAGAATGTGAGAATGGGATTGCTTCTTAGGCAGAAAGAGTTGGAGTTTTTAGATCTTCATCATGGTCAACCGCAACAACAGCAGCAGCAACAGCAACAAAATTCCTCAAATAAGAGAGGCAATGGTGTCCAATCTCCCGGATAAAGCTTAAAATTGTGTTAGATTTATGACATTTATGTATATATCTTATAATTAGATGGGTAGGAAAAATCTTTTTGTGGTTGTTGTTTCATAATCTGTTTGAATTTTGCTCGTACTTTCTGTCGTGTATTATCTTCTTTGTAGTTGGATTTAAATTGGGATTAGTATAGTATGTATTGAATCTCCTGCAGATAATATTTCTTAATTATTTAAAGGGGTGGACTAATTGGCGAAACAAATACAACTGTGGTTATTTATGCGTCTGCACATTTTAGCAGAAAGATTGAGAATTTGCAACCAAAGAAAAAAACGTGAAAAGCGTACGCCCAATGGGACTCAATGGGACGGGAACCCATAGTCGCCTGATTAGAAGTCAGACGCCTTGTCCATTAGGCGCCACTCGTCGCTGTGTGGCGCCTTATTGGTCATATGTTTGTCAAATTTATGTTCGTCAATTTGCCGGGGAGAACAAAGAATGGAGGCATTGCAGCAATCTATGGCTGAAGCCTTAGCTAATGGCTCACCTGGAGCATCAGGATCATTAGCAAATAAGGGTCAAATGGCCATGGCTTATGGCTACGTGAAAGCTAGGAATTCATGAGAGCTTTCTTATTAGTTGCCCTCATTATGTTTGATCTTCTTATAATTGTTTAATCTTCTTCTGAATCCTTATACATAGCTTATTTATTTTTTCCATTAGGCCTGATAGTTATCCGGGCGAAAAAACATTACAACAAATGCATATATTGTAATAATAAATGATTACACATATTGACTACCCGACAATCAGCTCATGCACTCCTTGCAATAATAACAAATGATTATTTCTCAGATCTTCGAGCCCTCAGTTCTTTTTGGCTTGACCAGCCAAGGGAATGTGAGAAGCCCTTGATTCCTTTTGGATGAGCATACTATAAAGATTGACTCCCCCTGAATTAAACCATCGCTGTTATCATTAGATTTGTACTGGATTGATCACATGGAATATGGTCATGCTGAACTTCTACTATTCTTGTACTTCAATTTCTACGGTTGTTACTAAATTTGCAATGTTAAACTATTATATAATTCTTCAATGGCTAGTAGCTAAATTGTAAGCGATTAGGACTTTCATTTTAAGTAAACTTATGTTCCCTGGTTTTAAGCATTCATACTAATTATTAAAAATCCTTAGTTTTAAGGTATCCCTAATAAATATTAAGACAAAGAAAAGTAATAATAATTCAAAAAAAAAAAAAAGAAAAAAAAAAAGAAAGAACAATTAAAATTTGTCCATACTTAAATATTAGAAAGCAGAAAAATAAACTTTGTCCATACTACATATAAAGAACCAGATCAAAATAAATAAACTCCGGCAGGTGCTGCCGATGATGACCCTCCAGGTGAGGCCGATGATGACCCTTCATCTCTGCCATCAAAAAGGAGGGTAATGAGTTGTTGATTTCTTTGCACATGCATGAAGAATATGCTAACAAAACCCAAAAATCATACAACGAAAAAATAACACTAAAAAATGTACCTATGCATGGGATCTAAGAGAAGTATTTTGGAAGTGGTAAACGCCCACACACACGTCCACTACTAGATAAGTCGACATTTTTGAAAACATTATCCAAACTTTGACATATCTTGCGAACATACAATCCACCATCTAAACAAGCTTCCACAGGTGCACCATTGCTCCTGTCTTGGAGATTCTCAGTCCCTCTATGGTTACGTAATTCAGCAGCAGTCACTACTTCGGTTACTTGGTCTTGCTCATCCCTCTATATATATATATATATATATCATGATACCTCACCTTAGATTTTTTCTCTTCCATAGGCTTGTGCACTACTCCAATAATTGTTCCAGGTACAAGACACCCGGGTTTGAATTTTTGTAAACCTAATCTGCGATCCAAGTCTATAGGCATCCATTTCAGATCTGCAAGGAATGCATTAACATATATATATATATATATATATAGAGAGAGAGAGAGAGAGAGGGCTGAGCTCGAAATTCACCCAAAGAAAAAAAAAATGGCAGAGCTAGAAATTTTAATTTATGGGCCAAAAATTTTGGCCTAAACACAAAATATTTTATCAAATTTATTTATTAAATAATCGTGATATAAGATTATTGATCGGTAAAAAATTATATATATATATATATGTTGATCACAAAAAGAAAAAAAAATTATATAATAATTTATGGAAAGTAAATAGAATAGGATTATGCCATATCCTTTGCTATCCAAAATTTGGTGCTCTAGCATTACTCCAAAATTTTATTTAACTAATGTTATCCTGTGACTCTTACCATAATTTGATTAAATCTAATTGTACATATATCATAAAGATAACCACTATAATTCTCAATGTTTAACGACCATTTGATGTACCAAATGAAAAGGCAAAATAATTTTGCCAATAATATTTATCAAATTATTTTTTATATTTCACCTACTTATTTTGGATTTTTTTTTTCAATTATCTGTGTAAATTGTAATTCAAAAAAGGAAAAAAAAAACAATATATATATATATAGATAGGAAAAAAAACAATATATATATATACATATATATCTATATATTTATATATATTTCTTTTGTAATCAAATCAACTCTCTCTCTCTCTCTCTTTCTCTCTCTCGTATTAAATATTAATCATGGAAAAATTTAAAAAAAAAAAAAGAATTAAGTTTTTTATTTAAAGGTTATCAAGTGAAACTGTATAAAAGAAAATTGACGACGACCAAGGATTTTAGAAAGAGAGTGGGAAAAAAGTAAAAAAATACTAAAATAGTATGCAAGTGAATCCCAAAAGTTTTCGCAGGAGAAAAAAGAAATCAGGTATTTACCAAAAGAAAGAGAAGAAATCGAGTAAGTCAGACAAGGTAAAAATTGAATCTGGAAATTCTTCTATGCGAAATTACTATGTTAGCCTTGGTTGTTTTCATTTCAATTATATAAGTGTGGGGGCAATATTGGAAGCCCACATACACACAATAATATTTAACAAGCATTGTCTACACCCATACGACATTAACATGTTTGGTGATACGAGTAATGCAAAGTGTCCATTCTTTTCTCATATCATAATATTGTCGAGAAAAAAAAGAAGCGAGAAATTATTATTAATCTTTTTCATTTTTCATTTTTTTATACTAATCCAATATGATCCCTTAGTGATGATGACCAGCATCTATTTCTTCAATTATTGATATCGAGTTGTTATATATAATAGATAACCATGCATGCATGCTTTGTCCAACTACAGCAGAAAAGATATATTTAGAATTATTAAATCAAACTAAGAATCTAACTAAAGATCTTAATTTGTTTATAAGATTGAAAATATTTTATTCGGTAAAGTCTTAGAATAATTTATTAATATTCATCGTCAAAGCAAACAATCATCATCTAACATTACGAACAAAAATAAAAAAAATAAAAAAAAATCACCATCTAATTTTTACGTAGACAATCCATACATTAAGAAACTTCCAATTAATATTATACATCAGAAAATCAGAAGGGAGGCCAAAAAGGAATATAATTTAAGAAAATCATAAACTATATGTGTATATGCTCAACCATAGCATACATGTAGCAACAAGAAACAACGTAAAAATATTATTAATATATACATATATCTTTTCAAGTTTGATAGGTATTGAAAATGATGTGTTGGATTTCCCCTTTTTGTAAGTTGTTAAATTTCGAAGCAAAACAATGTGATTGGGGTTTCGAACTCAAAAGTTTTATTTTTTTAAAAGGGGTTCAAGTTTGAAAAGGAAAAAGAAAAAAAAAAAAAAAAAAAAAAGGAAAAAAGTAAGACTTTTTGAAGTCTACGAACCCGAGAGAAACGAACAAGGAAATGAAGTCCAAGTGTTGAAGCTTCCAAGAGATCACCCCAACAATAAGCACACAGAGATTTCAGATTTTGACAAAACAAAAAAAGCTGAAATTTAGTTCCTGGCCAAAAGAAAAATTAAATAAAAACATTTTTTTTTTTAAAAAAAAAAAGGAAGAAGGAAGAGAAATCTCACTATTTTTGAAGAGAAGTAAAAAGGGTTTTAAGTTTTTGCAAAGATTTGTGGTATGGTAATCGAGAAGAGAAGCAATGACAAAGAAAAGAGCTAGCGTGTTTAGTTACAACGTTTGGGAAGGAAGAAAAATAGAAGAATGGGTTGTTTTTATTGCCTCTGATGAAGGCCAAGTGTGTGCATTCTATTTATAATGAAAGAAAATCAGAATAATCTAAGGAATCAATGGCTGAGATTTATTCAGCATTTTAATGAGTGGCAGATATTAAGGCATAAATGCATTACCAAACCACTGATTATATATATATATATATAATAAGCACTTGTTACATATTTTTACATTTTCACGTGGCCATCCATCCTACTCCATTTTTTTTATTTGTTTTAGTATTTCTTGTTACATTGCTGTTTCAGAAAAGAGAAGGGGAGTCTATATATTACTTAAGCTTTACATTTAAGTCTGAACCCAAATCTTTTGCGCATATCTCTCACTATTTAAAGAGAATCACATGTCCCCAGTTTATTGCCTTGGAAATTAGTGGAAACTTTTCCTTTGTAGTGGATTTGAAAAAGGATTCCAATTGTCCGTAGGAGAGAGAAGACCACACGAGAACCCAATCCCAACCTTGTCCACTATTTTTTGCTTGGTTTTCGTCAACCCAGGTGGTGCTGGTGGATCTGACCACCATATCATCGATGTTTTTTTGTTATCTTCTTCAAGTTTTCTTTGCTCTTTCCGGACTGGTGCCACTTCATTTCTCTTGCCAGTTCTAGAAACTTCTCAACCTTGTTTCTACAATTTATCTCTTCTTCCAGATCCCTTGTCAACCAATTCATTATAGCCATGTCCGCCGTAAGATTATGAATCTGAGGATATTTTTTCTTTTTTTCCTTAGGGTTGGTGGTTCAGTTGTTCCTTCAAACTTCAAGCGGTCTTTGACTGGGTTTATTTATTTTACTTGGGATATGGGCAAAGTAAACAAATCCCTTTTACTTTCCTGAGTTTATTTATTTATTTATTTTTCTTGGGACATGGGCAAAGTAAGCACATTCCTTTTACTTTCCTAATCATTGGCAATAAAATTTAAGGTACATATTACCCAAAAAATAATAATACTAATAAAATTTAAGGTACAGTTTGACTTTAAAAAAATAATAATGCAAATATATCAAATTGAAAATTAAGTCAACTTCTAATTATTTTATTTTTCGCTGAAATCTAATTAATTATTTATGTAAGATTTAATTAGGATATATTGCATATTTTATTAAAATAACAAAGAAAAATGGTAAGTCATAAATTCTTTTTTTGGTGATTATTGTAAGCTAAGATTAGAGCTTTTTTTTATTTTTTTTTTGGGGGAGAATATTTCACAATTTCTTAAAAAAAGGAAAAAAAACAGTTTTAAGTACAAAACAATGTTATGTTACTGACTAACCATAAATTAAAGATTATTTAGAATAATTAATGGATGATAATTATATAAATGAAAGGAAGAGGCAATTAGACAAGTGGAGAGACATTTAAAGCGGAATTGATCCAACAGGACATAAAATAATTAATTAAGTGGTAATTGGTCTAAAATAATGGTACTTTGTTGTATTTTGATTATAATTAATAAATTAAATATGAATACTGTAGAGATAAAGGAACATTTCACCAGCCAACTTAATGGAATTAATTTTCTCAAAAGAAAAAAAAATGGAATTAATTTATTTTCTAAGGTCATTATCTTCTGAGGAAAAAAAAGAGGTCATTAATTGTGGAATATTGAAAAGAAAGGGCAAAAAAAATAAATAAATAAAAGAAGAAGAAGAAGAAGAAGAAGAAGAAATTGCTTTTCCAAATTCAAACCTCGAAATTCCTTTTCCAAATTAAAATTAATTAACGATTAAGGCAAAATGAAGAAATCAGTCTTTGATCATTTGAGAATAGATCAAAATTGACTCCTAGTAGCGAAGGTTTCGATCCTGATTAATCTAGTTACACCGAAACTCTTTAAATGGGCTGGCTCTTTTTGCCTGGGCCATGTGTTTCTCATTAGACTTGGGCTTATAAATTGTCCCATTTGAGGCCCATAAACTTCAACAACATTATGGAGCCCATGAATGAGAGCCAGAATTTGAAATACATAAGGGAGCGTTTGGTACGCAGGATCGGTCCGGATCGGACAGGATAGATTCGGATCGGACAGATCGAATAGTGCAGTATTGTATTTGGTATAGTTCTGGACTGAATATTGGACTAGTTGTTCCATGTTTGGTGCAGAATCCGACTGGATTGGACTATTTTATAATTATAGTTTTTATTTTGTTAAATATGAAAAGATTTAAAATTATACTTATATTTACAAAAAAATTAAATATTATATTTAATTAAAGTTTTATTATTACTTATATTTAATATTTTTTGTATAGATATTTATATATTTAATTAATTAATAATAATAATAATTTAATGATATTTATAATACATTTGTAATTTGTTTTTTTAACACCCATAAACTACTTAAAATATTGTTTTCAAAACCAATTAAAATAAAATTACTAATCATGAATAACAATTAAATACAAATAAAAAAAATTGACATAATATTTAATTAAGAACTTGTTGATAGCATAAAAATATTCATCTTCAATTCATACATATAGATATATAGATATATAAATAAATGTCACATGTAGTTGGTATGGCATCCGTATATATATATATTGGATTTTATAAGAATAATCTAATTATATAAGAAATAAGTAAATAAAGCTAATGACTGCAATTCCAACAGTCATAAGAACAGTAGAGATGATAAACCCATTGATTGTAAGCCAAATAAAATTACTAATCATGAATAATTGCATCATGATTGTGATAAAAATGGTCATTCAGAAATATGCAAGTCTGTGTGAGAAAAAGAAAATCCAGATAATTTTCTTAACTTTGATGCCCACTCTTTGCAAAGTTTTTTTCGATTTCTTAATTTTATCATTTCCTCTGGCTTTACTTTGGTCCAAAAACACCAAGAGCAAAGTTGAGCCTCTTTTTTCCACAATCATTTCATGATGTTTAAGCTCTCGCCAAACTAGATTGTAATTGATTCTCAGAGTTCATAACTTGAATAAAACACTACCTAAGAAGGAGGTATACTGGTACAAGAAAAATGGTAAAAAACAGAAAAAAAAAAAGTTAAATAAGCCTCTTCCTCCTCAGGACCAAAAATAGAACTAAATGAAACTGAGCCTTTAGCCATCCCCAACAATGTTATCTCGTCAACTAAATGAAACTGAGCCTTTTGCCATCCCCAACAATGCTTTCTCGTCATAGACTCCCCTAAAAGATCTTAAAAAGCAGGCCACCATGAGTGGCGAAGAAAGGAGCAAAGACAAGTGACTCCACCGCCATAAGCTTGATAAGGATGTTGAGCGAGGGGCCAGAGGTGTCCTTGAGAGGGTCTCCAATGGTGTCACCTATCACAGCTGCCTTGTGTGGTTCAGAGCCCTTTGGCCCAAGTGTTCTTGCATGCTCTGAAGCGCCAACCTGAAAATTCAAACCCCATAAATTCACATCGTTTAAATACTACATTCTTACTGAGAACCAAAAATCATTTACATTCATGCATTATTACCTCAACGTACTTCTTAGCATTGTCCCATGCACCACCAGTGTTAGAAGCAGATATTGCTATCTGATAAAATAAATAAATAAAGATATTGAACTGTCTGCGAACTTCCTCAACCATCTTCAAAGCTGCACTTCCCACACTCTTCATTATCATAGCAGAGAACCAGTAAGGAAGCATGGCACCAACTATCAGGCCAATAAAGTCCTTCGGAGTTAGGACATCTACAGTTGATATAGCTGCACTGCTCACAAAGGCACCAAATAGGGCCAAGGACACTAGTGCAGCAGATCCAATGGCAAACCCCTATAATCAAATGGCAAATGGAGTTAGTGACAACTTAAAGAGAACACAAGCATATTTGGAGTCGAAAAAACACCAAGGCAAATAACAATTACTACAGCAGAGACTACAGGAGAAGATATATCAGATAAACCAGCTCCACAGCTTATAGAAACTGTTTATAGGAGTTGTGAAAAGCAAAAATTTTAAGTACAACTACAGGATTTCTTAGTCATCTTCAGTGACGGGGACTTTTCATAGAACAGGATGCTTGAGAAATTAACTGAAACCCCATTGACCGTCTAAAACAACTTTCTTAAGAGACCAAAAATACTACCGGCCAATTCAACAATACTGAAAACAAAAAACAATTTTTGAATTTTTACTATATATATATATATAATAATATATTTATAATTTTAGATAATATTAAATAATACAATATATAAAATTTTAAAAAAATATATTATATACATGAATATATACATATATGGCAACCTAAAATAAATAAATCTCAATTTCGAAAATATCCAAAGATATTACAGTACCTTTCCAATAGCAGCAGTGGTGTTGCCAGCAGCATCAAGAGCATCCGTTCTCTCACGGATTCTGTGGCTCATGCCAGCCATTTCAGCAATACCTCCAGCATTATCACTGATGGGCCCATAAGCATCAATAGCCAAACCTGTAGCAATGGTGCTCAGCATCCCAAGGGCAGCAACAGCAATGCCGTACATTGCAGCAAAGCTAAAACTAACAAAAATGCTGACTACAATGGCAAAAATAGGAATAATGACAGATTTATATCCCAAAGCAAGCCCAAAGATAACATTGGTTGCAGCACCAGTCCTGCAGGAATCACGACATCTTGCACAGGGCTGCAAACACATGAATCAAGAGTCAACACCACAAGAAAATAGCACTACTACTTGTATCAAGAACAGCAAGATTCTAACTATCAAAAGCACCTGTAAGCATTGCTGGTATAATACTCAGTCACAAACCCAATAATAAGTCCAGCCCACAAACCAACACCCACACATAAGAACAGCTGCCTGCAAAATCCAAATCACATCAGTAACATAATGATTGGACTCTTAGGATTTTTAGAGCAAACTATACAAGGTAACACTCCTTATTCTAGTAGCATGACAATTCATAAAATTGGGTGAAAACTTTCTACACATCTTGCAAGTTCACTTACTTTTCCCGAAAAGTTCTGCAAGCTTACCAGTTCTTTACATCTTTCTGGGTCCCAAAATTGAAAATTGTGAATGATGATGGCAGAGCAATCCAGCTAATGACTGCAATTCCAACAGTCATAAGAACAGTGGAGATGATAAACCCATTGATTGTAAGCCAAATAAAATTACTAATCATAAATAATTGCATCATGATTGTGATAAAAATGGTCATTCAGAAATATGCAAGTCTGTGTGAGAAAAAGAGATACCAATAATGTTCACACAACGCACAGGTAGGAGGATACAATTGTGCATATATGCCACTTAAAAACTTTATTTCTGAACTAGAAAAGCATTATATTTTGCATTAAGAAAACAAAAATAAGAAACTGTATCTTTGGCATTTTCTCAAGTATATGTAATATGATAGACCAACCACTCAAAAATTATAGTTTTTGTTAAATGTTGAGCCGCTTTAAATCTCAACCAACTTATACCTAGAATTGTCTATGTTATGAAATTACAATACTTCCACCAATCTACCAACATTAGTTACTTTAACCAATTAAAATCACTTTTACAGTATTTCTGAGCTAATTTCTACATGTTCACTCTCCCACCTCCTTTGGGAAATAAGGCAAACAAAACAGTGGTTTTGAGGCGGCAAGCAGCCTCCCATGGAATCCATAAGTCCCTTCACTTTATACAGAATTTGTATGTAAAAAAAAAAAAAAAATCCTCAAATAGTGAAAGGTCTAAATGGCAGACCATCTATCATATACACATTCACAACGACAATGAAACATTCATTTGGCCTTAATAACCTTAGAAAATGACGACGAATACTTCAAAATTCTCAGTAAAAACAAAAATTTCCCTCAAATGCCAGAAATTCGAAGTAATTTTTTTAATTATTCGTTGAAACAAAATGATACCATTTGACTCGTCATATTATCACACCCAACAGTAAGCTGACGAAAAACTAATACTCAAACTCCATTTATTATTTGTCTATTACTTCATTTTCCAGCTGAAGAAAAACCCAAAACCAGAGACAGAGAACTTTACAAAAATAAGGGATGAAGAAAGAAAAGAAAATGGAAAATGACCAGAAAAGCTTAAACCTCAACTCAAACTCCATTTACATATTTTTCTATCATTCCATCTTCCAGCCGATGAAAAACCCAAACCCAAAACCAGAAACAGAGAGCTTCACAACAAATAAGGTACCCAAAAAAAAAAAAAAAAGCCTTGGAAAAGCTTAAAAACGCTAGAAAATCCTAGAATACGAACCAAACCCACAAAATATTATTTAAAAATATAAAAAGGTTTTTACCTGCTTTTCAGGACGACTCCAAATACCATTTACCCAATCCCAGTGAAGCTTTTCAGGACGTAAACAAACAGAGCAAAGAAGCAGACTCACGAGGGTTTCAAACCTAAAAGAAGCGGCCAACGATCCGACAAGATCTCGAACAGAGTCGGCGAACGATCCGGCAGAAGCAACTTTGCGTGAGAGGATGAGAGGTTATTCACGAAAGCTTCGAGAGAGGGCAGGATAAAAGTGACCCAGGTGTTTTGGTGGGTCAGCTTTATCCCCCTCGAGGCGGATAAATTGATTAACGGGATAAATGTGTCCCGTCCTCTATTTTCCTTCCCAAACATCAGATTGGGACTATAACCTGTCCGATCCTGACCAATCCCATGTAACAAACACCCCCTAACATTACCGGATTTACAGTGTTTTGGCAGAAAATTGGACAGATCATTTCAAGGCCGACATAACATGAATGGTTGTTGGGATGGAATTTTCAATTGCATACATGTCTCATATATTTCTCACATACCAATCACCATCGACAACATATTTTATAATTTTATTTTCTATTTATTTAATTATCCTAAAATATTAATAAGATAATTACAAGTATAACTAATTTGATTTTATATCGCAGAAAATTGGAGCCTATCAACAAAAACTCCAGCCAAGGCATCATCGAGAACCAAAATTAGTGTAATTTTCTTCTTCTTTTTATTTATTTATTTATTATTATTATTTTTTTTTTGGGTGCAAATCAGATTTTTTAAAAAATAAGCGGGTTGATTAGGGCTTGAACCTACATCTTCTTCTTCTTGGATTTGGAGCGTTCGAGGAACGGAGAAAGACCAGAGAAAGAGAGTGAGCAAGAGTGAGAAAAAGAGTGTTCCGAGGAACAGATAAAAGACCAACGAAAGAGAGTGACAGCAAGAGAGAACCCCGATCTCAGAGTGATTGCCAGACGAGAAGAGAGTGAGCAAGAATGAAGGAGCCAGATCTACGAGGAAAAGTGAGACAAAGAGATCAGAGAGTAAGAGATCCAAGGTATCGTTCGGTTTCGATCACCACTGGTTTTTGGTTCCGGTTAACCGACCGGCTGGACTACGATCACCGAAAAATCGTTTCGTCCGGTTTCACTGATTCGGTTTTGTCAGTTGACCGGTTATTATGCCCACCCCTCCTGAGTTTTAGTATTTATAATGGCGTTTAATTGACTACGGAAAATGCGCTTATAAGAAGACAAAACTAATATCTAATATCTTAAAACATCTACATGGTAAAGCACATGGAAAATATGTTATATGATCATTGATCAGTATAAATTGATTCCTCCACCAAAAATTTAAATTGACTCACCTTTATATTTTAAACTAAACGGTAACCTTGGATACCAAGACTAATTTTGGATCCACAATAATAATTGCCTCAGTGTACTGCATTTTCTTAGTACAAAAAAATAAGCATAAATAGTCTTAAAAACCTAGGGATATAATTCCTGATAGGGGACTGTTTTTTTCTTTGTTTTTTGTTTTGTTTTTTTTTTTTTTTTTTTTTTTTTTTCCGTCAAAGCCAAAACCAAAATTTAGAGGTAAAAAATGCCTTAAACCAAAGGCAACACGCTTTCTAATCTTCAAGCTCGATGATCTTAACAACAGAAGCGTCACCGACTTTCTGACAAACAACAACTCGATCATGAGACTTAATGACTCCCGATGATTTTCCGTGATCAAGTGCAACCTTTAGAACTGACTCATTGGTAGCATTTGTAGACTCCGCCTGCAATGGTACATCAGAAATAACATCAGAATCAATCTGGCCATTAGGCGTGGCTATAGAAAATAAATAGTGACAAGTCCGCTTCACTCATTGCACAAATTGGATCATCGGCCAACCAACTCAAACCCAATTAAAATTGAGAAAAATTAGGGTGCAAACCACCGTCAACTCATGTACAACTTCATCCAGGAAGAGAATTAACTTACTAAAACCGGAAAACATAGAAATAAGTGAAACTTACAGGGTGGCGGGGATCAGCAAGCATGGGGAAGAGGCCCCTGACTATAAGTGACTGCCTTGCCTACAATTTGATATAAAAACATACAACAATCATTACTAAGGATCTAAGAAGATAAAGACTAAATGGTAATAAAAAAGCAATAGGAAAGGGAGTATATTATGCTCTTAAGACATTCAAATTTCCAAAAATAACTAGCATGAACTTCCAAGTTCAAAAATAAAATTTCGACTCAGTATTGGTATTGTGTATAGTATTAAAATTTTTGCCTAAGCAAAAAGATATTCATTTCAGCACACGTTACGGTAAACTAAATTTGATAGCTTCTCAAAAAATTGCATCAATTAAACATGCCTAGTTCAAGATAAAACGAGGATACATACATGAATTAAATCCAAGACAGGGAAGTGGTTAACTAATTAAAAATCTGAACAGGATTAATTTGAGATGCATTCCTTCAGAACTATAGCCATTCAACCAGTAAATTTCATGCTTAATTCAGATGAACAAAATGTAAAAACTAAAAATATCAAAAAAATCTGGCTGTAATTCCCTTGAATATCAAAAAAATCTGGTTGTAATTCCCTTGATACCTAGTTTAAAAAGTTGAAAGGTATAAAACTGATTTTCAGAAAGCAGTAGAGTTCAATTCACATCATAATAAATGAACTGCACAGCCATAAATTAGCTAGATCAAAGTCAAAAACAGACCTCAAAGGCTCCACTAAAGCTCCACTTTAGCTGATTTGTCCTAAGCCGAGGGATGACAACTGAGAGAACTGGCATTGTGGGCCTGTACTTGGCTATCAATCTGCACAATGGACATCATTCCACAAGAAAAACAATGGGCATCATTCCACAAGAAAAAAGGAGCAAAAACATCAAGAAAATCTGTTGAACTTCAGTTGCCCCAAACCCAGCTTGCATGGTTAAAAATTGAAGAGAAGACCATTATTTTCCCTCAAACTGAATTACCTTGCAGCCCTTCCTGATGAAGTGAAGCAAATAATAACAGATGCCTTAACCTTAATTGCTGCCCGTACCTACACAACAGGTGAATAGCAGTAGTATTTTAGGAAACAAGTTTAAAAGAATCCAACAATTGAACCTGAAATTATAATCAGGAATACCAATCAAAAAATATAATCATCAATAGAGGAAAAATATTGAAAGCAGCACTAAGGAGAGTACCGCAGATGAAGCAATAGATTCCAAGTGGGTCATTGGTTCTCCAACATATTTGACAGTCTTCTTGAAATACAAGTCTTGATTAAAAACCTTCTCTGCCTACAAATATTAGAAAAGGGAAAATAAATCATCAGTTATGACTTTATCACTGTAAATACCTAATGCAACATGCAAACACAAAGTATAAATACAAATTCTAAAGTCAATAATCCAAAGTTAATTAAGGAAAATGGTCCTCGCTAATAAATAGAATAAAAAAGGAAATTCAAACTGTGACAAACTAGAGAATTTGCTGCAAAAGCAGCTGGCTGTTACTGAAGGATCATTTTTCAGCAACATTCAAGTTATGACTCATTAATTTGAAGCTGGCACTCAGGAAAAGAGAAAATGTTTGATTCATGAGCGCGAACAAAAGTATTTTTTTCAAAAAAAAAAAAAAATTTAATGATTTACCTCTGCACATATTCTACCAACAGTCGAAATAGTTTCAACAGGGTACAAACCACGCAAAGTCTCAGCACCCAGAAGAATGGCATCACTTCCTGTGCCCATAAAAATATATTAATAAACGAAGTTCAAATTTTTCTGGTCAAAATACTTGCAGATGATATCAAACTAAAGCACCATTCACCAAAAGAAGAAAAAGGAGATCAAGAACAAGGACCTAATCCATTAACTCCCAATTACATAATAATACATACATGCACTCCGATAAAATGGAAACCCGGAATGAGGACATCAATCAGAAGTCTACAAAGGAATCAGTGTTCATTAAATAAGAAAGACGCACCATCCAATACAGCATTTGCAACATCAGTTGCTTCTGCACGAGTAGGTCTCAAGTTGTCGGTCATGCTATCCACAACACGAGTAACCACGGCAGGCTTTCCAGCCATGTTACACTTATAAAGAGCAGATTTTTGAAATAAAAAGACCTGCAAAGTACGATTTTTTTAATAACAAGTTCAATATACAGTCTTTGCACTAATCCTCACGGTGAAAACAATTAACCTAATTGGCACCGTAAAGACATAATATACAGTGAGTGTAAGAATAAATATGGAATACCATAGGGATTTCATTTAGAACTACAATTTAAGCCATTGATATAGGATGCCATAACTTGCAAATATTTACTTATTTACTAACTGTATCTGAGTGCCACTGATTTTAAAGAAAATTTTTCAAAAAAGATAAAAGTGAAGTCAAAGAAATAATCATTTCAAAACAAGAAAATGATGTCAAATGTAGTTTTAAAGAGCTAGCTTTAGATAAGTACAAGAACTTTTAACACTACTAAAAAACTGCAGTATTCATGTTAAGGAAAAAGACCTTTTCAGGTGGGAGATCTATTCCCAAGTTCCCACGAGAAAGAATAATTCCATCAGCTTCTTGGAGAATCTCATCAAAATGGGTCAATCCCTGTGGAAAAAATGATGAGCATACAAAAAAATAAATAACAAGCATCCATCTAAGATCAAGAATCTATGAATTAAAGACTTGAGCGAAAAACTTAAAATAAAAATACATGCAAGATACCTCTATATTTTCAATCTTGGCAAATATTTGAGTCTGACTAAGGTCACCCAACTTAGAGAGAAAGTCACGTGCCTTGACAACAACATAAATAAGTCTGTCACTGAAGTTATTCAAACAACAATTTTTAAGGAAAACTAAAAATCAGCGTAAGGTTAAAAGGACACTATTTGGGGAAAACACCCACCTGGCGAACATCTTCTGCATGCCGGGTATATGACAACGAAAGAAAGTCAATTTTGTTTTGAAGTCCCCAAGAACTTATAACCTAAATAAGTGCAAAAATAAAATGCAATAGATTAAGGTAACAAACTTAAAATGAATAACAGACAGAGAGGCTTGATGGCACATTACATTGATCACTAAAATGTGTGAGTTTAAAAGAATTACCTCCTTATCTTTATCAGAAAGGGTAGGCAACTCAATACGGATTTGAGAGGCATGCAAGGTAAACAAGGAACCAGCCAATGTCGCAGAATTCTTTATAACACAAACGACATCATCTATTTTCACTTCAGACACCTGATGATGTCAAAAATACACTAATCAAATAATGAATATGAGATATAGACTAGAATATAACTTTTATATGATAGAGTACCAATTCTACAAAAGAAATTTGTATCGCATAAAAAAAAAGGCCTGTAAATCTAATGGCAAGGCAATAGATTCTAAAAAATTGAAAATTTTCATTTTTCTTTTCCTTCACAAGCAAAGTTTTTATAACAACGTTAAAAAAATATTTCATTTATTATCAAACAATAACTTTTTTTTAACAGAAAACTTTGTAGCATTTAAGAGAAAAGAAATTGTGGTTTAATTCCAATTCAAATGAAGATAACAATCAATTAAGAACAATCTTATCTAACGAATTTATCCATCTTATAATCACATCAGTATTTATTGCACGTATGAATGATTAACATAAATGTAAAAAACCAATGTGGTTTCCATTCAAGTGCCAGCATGGACTCCAAAATGTCCATGAAAAACATATATAAGTGTTAAAGGGGAAGAGGGAATCCAAGATACAAAGTCCAACAGCAAGAACCTCAGCCAGATAAATAAAAGTTATTCAGTTTCTAAGCTCTGCATAGGTTACCTCCAACCATACAGAAGTAGTTTCGCTTCCAGTGAACAGGTACTGACCAACAAAAATGGTGTCTCCTTTTCGTACTGCCTGCATAAAGGACACCAACACACTTTGTATCATGAGAAACGATAAGAACCAAAAAAAAAAAAAAAAAAAAAAAAAAAAAAAAAACACAAATAAACAACATTATTACATAATCACACATATTATCTTATCTAATTTGAGAATGCACAAGAAGAATTAGTTTCAATTTTGTTGAAGTAGAATTTTTGAACTATCCTTAATGCCATAAAAACTTAAGAAATCTAAAACTGTACCTTTGAAAGCCCATCAAAATTGATAGGGAGCACCTCTGAGGAAGCTTCTTGTTCCTTATGTGGTGTCAGAACAACAATACCATCTTGCTTTAGTGAAATAGGTTTTCCGGTTTTGTTAACGACCTGCAACTCAGCACCCACAGTGTCCAACATAACCTACAAAAGGAGCCAAAGGAAAATTATATACACCCAATCCTTCACTTAGTTTACAAAGTCGAAACCCAAAAGCCATTGGTGAAAACGATTATTTTATAAAATAGTGAGGCTCCGTCCAAAAATCTAACCAGCAAAGCTTAGAATGAGCCCAAAACGATACAACAATGTACTAAGGAAGGAAAAAAAAAAAATAGAAATAAAACAAAAAGACAAAAAAAGCAGAGGACACCGAACCAAATAAATTTCTTAACAAACAACAATCAAACCCGTTGGGAAACATACAGCACAGAGCTTCTTGGTACTCTTGACAGCCGCCTTTAAATTCTCCAGAGTTTCCTGGTGGTATTCCGGGTCGCCCCATGAGAAGTCAAATCGGGCCACTGCCATGCAAAAACATTCCAAGGCATAAGAAACCAATCACATCCAAGGCACCAACCCTAACTCCCACCTCACAAGCATGATAATACATAAACAACTCGAACAATTTTTATTTCAATTATTTTAGTTTCAATTAATTATGGAGGAAGACATGCAGAGATCAAAATTAGGATCAAGCAGATTAATAAAATCGTACCGGACATTCCAGCCTTAAGGCACCCGGAAATAACCTCCACGGATCGTGATTTAGGGCCAAGCGTACCCACAATCTTTGTCATTGCAGGAAAAAACGTCTGCCACAAAAAGAAAAAAGAAAAGCCAAAAACACAAATAAAAAAACAATAACTAAAAAACCTCAAAATTCAAATCCTCAATCAACCGCTCCAAAATTACATTAGGAATAAAAATATGTATATATATAATCTATTTATCAACTATATTCTATCTCAGATCCACATTGAAACAGAACAGATGAAAAAGAAAAAAACCAAAAAAGAAAAAGAAAAACAGAGATTAAGATTAACACACAGGCTTGGACGGCTCAAGGATCGAAGCCATCCTGATAGGTTCTTCGAGAAGCAAGTGATTGGAATGCATCTTTGCTTGTTCTTCGTGCGGTGGCTCTAAACAATGAGAGAAAGTTAGAAACAGAGATTCGAAATTTCAGAGAGATATAGAGAGAGATAGTAATATCGACCAGAGCTTGCGTTGAGAGACTGTGGCCGTTGATTGTTGAAACTTGACCTATTAGTGTTCGTAGAATATGCTTGTTTGTGCTTTGTGCTATTTTTATTTATTTTTTATTTTTTTCTTTCCTTTTTCCCCACTTCCACACACACTATTAATCAGGCCACAGAATCAAAACCGCAAAAACCTGGTTCCACCCGAACCAAAACACCCTTTCCTCCGTACCTAAATTTCTTGGGCGAGGGGAAATACGTTGCTTCCACGCGATCATGCGACGTGTGGCATCCGGAGTTGCCTAAAAGAGGTTTATAGACACGTGCGTGGATTTCAAGCGTTTTGGAAAGAGCGTGAGGAATGTGCATATAAGATATAAACCACGTGCTTTGGAGCAAAGGTGGGTAGGTGGCTTTTCAGGGGCGTGAGGACTGCACGTTGGAATGGTGAGGGCAGAGGTGGATTTAGCACTTCCGCCCCAGGAAATCAATATATTATTAATATATTACTTTCCTTACTTTTGGTAAGAAAATCAATACATTACCTGTGAGTTGTGAGAGTAGGAATTCATACATCGCGTCTCTGGAAGCGCCGGAGTCAATTCCTATGGGCTTGCGAGTCGCAATGATTTTTCTAAACGTTGCCGTTTGCTTGGCTTTAACTACTGAGAGCGACGGGTACGTAATCGCAACCGTTCAGCACCCTTTTTATCGGACGGTACGGATGGAAAGGACAACTGTAATAAATTCTTTTTCAGAAAAATAAATGAGGTAATGACAATGTAAAGACTTTTGAGTTTGGAATATTTAACGCATGGTTTGTGAATAATGGTCTCGATGATCATAAAATTAAAATGAGGACAATGGAGGTTTGAGTTTTAAACTTTGATTTTAATTTAATTAATTTGAAAGGCAGTATGCATACATATGTTTGAAACTATCAATTAATACAAATAACTCACTCGAATTAAGATAATAAGATGGTGAATGCCATACCATATTGTCAACATATTATAAAAGTACATTAATTAATTGATAAAAAAAAAGGTACATTCTTTTTTTTTTTTCTGAAAGTACATTTAATTAATGTTTTATGAAAAACACATTTTCAACGTGTTTACTTAATACCCAATAATTTATTTAAATACATTTTTTTATTATTTTTTTAACGATACTTACCTAATTATATTTTTAGTTTTATACTATTAATTCACATAATACATTCTGTTTTTTTTTTTTTTTTTTTTTTTTTTTTTTTTTTGGTTGTCTGGCTGGGCCAAAGATTTAAAAAGTGACATAACACTTTGACAAGTTAACATGCTTTTCTTTTATGTTAGAATGTACCCAATAAATATAATATATTATTTCATATTAAACATACAAAATAGTGTAAATCTGAACATAATTTGGTATACAATCCAATAGTTTAGTTGTAACCTGTATTTTTTAGCAAAAAAAAAAAAGTTGTAATCTGTATTGTTTTTTTTTTTTTTTTTTTTTAAAAAATTGTGAACCGCATTAGAATAGTCATTTTGTTAGGTTTGATTGTTAGGTCATACAAAAAATAAAATGGTATGAGGTTTGGGACAGTCACATGACTGGCACCATCACGCCTTCCTAGTTTTACTACCAAAGATAATAAATTTTCAAACTATCGCACACTTTACTGTTTGCATATAATCAAAGTGATTATAGGACAACTATCATTTTATAACTTTCAATAGTTTTCAAAAAAATGAAAGTCGATATTGAAAATTTGGTCTCGTATTCTATAGGAAGGTAAAGGAGTGTTATGGAATAAATGAATATCTATATTTGAATCCTTCTCACCATTTTCATATTCTAGATCACGGAAAATTATATGTTCTAATTTGAATTATACGAAATTTGACTAGAATTAACAAACCAATCACAACTTGAAAATTGCCTCGTAACATTTTACAAGTAATGAAATACACAAATGCTAATTTTACACAATTCAAATATGAATAAAACGTTATAAATACAAATATATGCACATATATGAAAATATTTTTTTATTTGTAACAGTAAAAATATTAATTTTATATTATATTTGATATTTGTAAATAAATATTTTTATAATTTATATTGATCATATGTTTTCAAATTGATATAATATATTGAAGTAATATTATTATTTTTGACTTCTTTTTTTTTTTGTGTGATTGTTTTTTGTTGGTTATTGTTTCTGAGTTGAATGAATAATTTATAAGCACATAAGGGGGGGCCCGGGAGAGGGGGGGGGGAGAGGAATCTAATATCAGTTCTATTAGTCCTGGACTATTTCTGCATTTATAAGCACATAAGAGGGGAAAAAAAAAAAAAAATCTAATATCAGCTCTATTAGTCCTGGACTATTTCTGCATTTATACATTGAACTTTAAACCTTTTTTCTTGTGAGACATTGGTTCGTAAGTTTCAAATTTTTATTATATTTTAGTTCTTAAAAATATTTTTAATATATTATTTAGTAACACACGTGGTGCATCTACTATAACATGAAAATAACCACTTTATAAAATTATGCAATTTTATAAAATTTATGCATGTTATATTAAATGCACTGTATATTTTACTACCAAGAGACAAAAATATATCATATATTTTAAAACTGTTAAAAATTATGTAAAAAAGTAATTTTAAAAAAATTAAACCATGATGGAAATTGAAAATTAAAAATCCAAGTGCAATAAAAAAAGAATTTAAGAGCCAAGCTGCAAATACAAACATAATTTTTGTTTTTGTTTTTTTGGGTAAAGAAATACAGTCACAGATGAGGAACTAAAAACCTAATGACCTTGGTGAAAAACAAAACAAAACAAAAGTAGAGGGCTTTGACGAGGTGGTTTAAATAAAAGAGGTGAGCCCCTGCGGTCTCTCTAACCACATCACACCAAACCAAGTGCGCAGTTGACAGCGCATCCTCACCAGACCCACCCTCTCCCAAATTCGCAAAATCGCATAACGTAAAAAATCGAAGGATGACAGGTTACAATCCAAACCCGTCAGATGGGCCCCACCCATGTTCCAACCCAATTAAATTTCGCTCATTAACGGGACCGTCACAAGCCGTCACGGTTCATCCCAAACACTCATTCACGGTAAATTCCTTCCGTCAAAACACCTCGCCTCCAGCCCCCCACAACGACGTCCCGTCCTCCCTCCCTTCCCTAACGTCGTCGTTCCTCCACACGCTCTAACCCTAACCCTAACGTCCTTCCTCTAATGGCCTCCTGTGACGACGACTTCTCTATCCTCGGTGATGAGTCAGACCCCAACCACCATCTCCCCCACGCGCCCACCTCCCACCACCTTCACCAGCCCTACGCGCCGCCTCACCGTTTGTCCACTACCAGGGCAACATCGGTCCACGCGCCTCCCGCCCAGCCTGTGCTTAGCCCCACCAGCTCGGACAAGGTTGGGGCCGGAGAGGAGCAAGATGACGGAGAGGGTTACAGCGAGGCAGCGGCGTTCTGTCGGAACCCTTTCGACGGTGATGCCGACCAGAACGGCGTCGTTGGCGTCGATTCGCAGAGTGAGAAGAGAAAAGATCATCATCATCTGGAAGAGCTCAGCGATGGAGGAGGTGGTGGAGCTTCGTACGGTTACAAGAAGCCGAAACCGTCGCCGGCTACTGGAGGTGCGTCGAGCGGTGGCGGTGGAGAGTACAGGAAGGACAGGGAGGAGTGGAGCGATGCGGCGATTGCATGCCTTCTCGATGCGTATACGGAGAAGTTCACGCAGCTGAATAGAGGGAATCTGAGAGGGAGGGATTGGGAGGAGGTCGCGGCCACCGTGAGCGAGCGGTGCGAGAGGCAATGCAAGAGCGTCGAGCAGTGCAAAAACAAGGTTGATAATTTGAAGAAGCGGTATAAGTTGGAGAGGCATAGGATGAGCAATGGCGGTATCTCGGCCAGCCATTGGCCTTGGTTCAAGAAGATGGAGCAGATTGTTGGCAATTCCTTACCCATGAAGGTCGCATCAGATGAGGAAAAGGGTGCTGGTTCTTCCGGGAACACAACTCGACAGTCAAAGAGGTTGGTATCCGTTTTTGCAGTTTGACATTCTTCCCATCGTATATCTGTTCTTTCTCTAACCCTGCAAATTTTATTGTTTCTAATAACAATGTCCCACATAAATCAATGAAATGAAGGATTTGACCTCCATAATAGAGTATGATATACAAGACCTTATCGCTTAATACTTCAGGATTGCATGTGAGGACATGGCTGCTAAGCTTATACCAACATAGATTGAATTTTTATTATACTTGAAGGTGATGTTTTGGAAGCAGTCAATCAAGAGGCTGATATTCCTTAGTCTATTGAGAATGTTGTATAATATTTTCTGCGGTCAGTTTTGGAGAGTATTAGGTATGTTTGTAGTCCATAGTATTGCTGAATGTTGTATATTCTTTTGGTACCATTCCAGTCAAGTTCTATCCTTTAGATGTGTTGCCGGAATGGCTGGAATGCACTCCAACCCTCTCTCATTTTTGCGAGGACTGAGCTGCCTGTTTGGTTGTTAATGAATATCCTTTTATCAAAAAGAAAAAGAAGAAGAAAAAATCTGTTATTTATCACCTTTAATCTGTTAAGAAGTGTGTCTATGTCTAAATTGATTAGAAAGAATTAGAACTACTACGGATTCTTCAAAGAGGTCATTACTCAACTAGTAGTTTCTCTTTGCTGACTTTGTACTTAAAGCAAGTGGTAGAAACCTTGTTTTTCTGACAGGGGCTTTAATCCTGAAAAACTAGTGTTTTTTCATATCGATGTTTTATTGGATATTTAGATAAGCACAAAACCCGAATTACTGTTTGGAGCTAGCTGTTATTAGATTTTTAACTGTAGAATATCCTTTAGAAATTTAAGGGGTCTTATTGAATCCTCAAAAAATTGTCATTTTGTAAATGGGATCTTTTTTCTTTTAATTGTTAATTATGAACATAAAGGTTAATGCTATCATCTCTCTCTGGTTTGGCAGATGTGCAATGGCAACACCCAGTTCCACTGGTCAGATGAATAACATGAAGCCCAAGTCAACGGCAAATCATAGATGGCAGAGAGTAGTTTTTAAAATTAGTGGAGCTGCTCTTGCTGGCACTGCTCCAAATAATATTGACTCAAAGGTGCTTTGTGACACCAGTAGAACTCTGATAAATAAGCATATATATTCTTGCATATGAATAGTCACGAACAAGTATTACTTCTCTGGAGCAAGGTAAATTGTTCTTCGCTTGTTTGGCAGGTTGCCATGCTGATTGCTAGAGAAGTTGCAATGGCTTGCCGCATTGGTGTTGAGGTATTGATGTCTGCAGGATTTTTGTTTTTATCCCAGGTTGATTGCTGTATTTTTTTACCGACATACAACCTTTTTTTTTTTTTGGGTGACACAGGTCGCAATTGTTGTTGGAGGTCGTAACTTCTTCTGTGGGGAGACATGGGTAACCACAACAGGTCTAGATAGAAGTACTGCATACCAAATTGGGTAAGTAGTTGGTAAGCTTGTGATCTTACATGCTCATTGCATTGTTGTACTTAAATGTCCTTGAGTTAACGGTTCCTGCAATGAAGTTATGTGCGATGAGTTTTATGTCGTTTTGATTTTGTTTTAGTCAATGAGTTTTATGCCATTTTCATTTGTTTTAATTATTTTTTAGTGATTATTAACTGGCAGTTAGTCATAAACTAAACAAGCTGACTTTTAAAAATGGTCCAGTATGATGGCTACCGTGATGAATTCAATATTGCTCCAGTCAGCATTAGAAAAGATGGGAGTCCAGACTCGTGTCCAAACTGCATTTTCAATGCTGGAGGTTGCTGAACCATACAGTAGGCAACGGGCAATCAGGCATCTTGAAAAAGGGAGAGTTGTAATATTTGCTGGCATTGGTGCTGGGACAGGAAATCCACTCTTTTCTACTGACACAGCTGCAGCTCTTCGAGCTTTGGAGAGTATGTCTTTGCTTCATTTCCACAATATTAGTTTCAACAATATTTTGAATACGGTGTATTTATACATGGTATATACATATGGCTTTGTATGTAAATATTCGGAATTGCTCTGCTGCAGCTCTTCAGAACTCATAATGCTCACAGTCACATTTTCTTTTAAATTTTATGTGAGTATTAAATTGTCATTCTTAAAATCCTCAGTTCATGCCGAGGCAGTCCTCAAGGGTACAAATGTAGATGGTGTGTATGACTGCATCTCTCAAGACAACAATTTCACATTTGAGCACATCTCGTTCAGGGAGTTGGTTGCCCGAGGTGCTACCTCAATGGACTCAATGGCACTGACCTTCTGCGAAGAGAACAGAATTCCTGGTTAGTGTATTTTGTATTGATATATATATATATATATATATATATTTTGGTTTATGATGTGTTTATACCAAAACAGACATTTCCAAGTCTTTTGTTGTTAATTTGGATCCCCTGTATCACATTAAGGCAGGGTTTCGTGTAGTATCTTCTGGTAAGCTGTTGGGTGAAGAAATTTAACACAACCATATTTTTTTTTTATCCTTGTTACAGTTGTTGTATTTAATCTCCTAGAGCCTGGAAACATCTCCAAAGCATTATGCGGAGACCAAGTTGGTACACTGATTGATCAAACTGGAAGGATTAGCTAAGATCTATGGGGGCTGTGAACTGGTGTATTATTAAGTGTTGTAACCTCAGATGCTATATCGGGTTAACTTCAACAGACAGACCCGTTTAATTTCTATTGGTGGGTACGTAGCGGTCAGCCGCTGGGAGATACTTCTCGATGGGGCTTGAATGTGTGCACCCATGATACATATTTTGCCGTCTGTAGTGTATATAGAAGGTGGAGTTAGAGTTGTAACATGCCGGATGCTTACTTATTGCTCTGCATCATTTGATGCTGATTTTTCTTTTTTATTTGTAAATGTTACTTAAAACTCTGAAACAACGCTTAGTTTGTTTGTAGATTTTATTTATTTGGGCTTTGGCCCTTTAGTTTACCCACAAAAAAGAACTTGCGGAATTTACTTAATACTTTCACGTATTTATTTGGTTTGAAATTGATGCAAAGTCCTTCATGGTGAAATCGATGGAAGCAAGCTCCATTGCAAATATATGAAAATTTGATCTCTAAGAATGACTTATTGAAAATAGGTGCAGCTAGGTTCTACTGCGCATTAGCTTAGAGTAACGGAGGCAATCAAGTTTTGCTGTAACAAGTCCACCAGGGGAGCATTTGTTTGCTGGGAAAATAGCTAGTAACGAATAAAAATGAAGAAAGCTACATTACATAATTGAAAAACTAAAAACGAAACTATGTTCTCGTTGAGTAGGCAAAGATCATGAATCTCTCCCCACGGCAACGATTCAAAACCATAAACTTACAGATATTACAGACCATAATTAGACAACCACAACTTTCAACTTTTGAGAACGGAGAGCCCTGCAATAGCAGCAATTCGCAATGAGATGATGCAATATTGAAACAGATGACGATGAAGAACAGCAACTGATCAAGGCAGCCCATCTTCTGTGGTGGCAAGTGAAGGCGAAAGCGAATTGCGAGATTCGTCGTAATCCTCTCCGAGAGGAGACTGTTCCACCCTGATATCCTCAATCATCTTAGTCACTTCTGCCATTGAAGGCCTCTTCTCGGGCTGTGGAACCACACATGCCAACCCCACATGGAGCATAGACACAAGTTCTTCTTCAATGTTCTTGTACCTCAAAAGCTCTTGATCGAACACCTCCCCTGTCCACTCTTCCTTCACCACTGATCGAACCCATTTTGGGAGGTCCACTGCTTGTTCTTCTTCCTCAACACGAGGCCGAGTCGGTGAAGGGTATTGGGACGGAGCTCTCCCTGTAAGAACTTCCAATAACAACACACCGAAGCTGTACACATCGGCTTTCTGAGAGAGCCTCTTGACCTCTGCTTGTTCTGGAGCTCTGTACCCTCCCAATCTTGCTATGGCATGAACTGGGTTGAGAAGCAGAGACAGTCCGAAGTCAGAGAAGCAAGCCACACCATTCTTGTCGAGTAGCACATTCGAAGATTTAACATTTCCATGTGGTATCTTTGAATCACTATATTCTTCATGAATCTTAGCAAGCCCACGAGCTGCACCCAATACCAAGCTTATCCTTGTCGTCCAATCCAAAGGAATTCTACCAGGACCACGATTTCCTAATTGCAGTAACAAAACCAAACAAATCTTTAGAATTCAAAATTCAGAAAGCAAATCAAAGAAACAAAATTTGATGAAATTTTTAATACCAACCATGAAGAAGTGAGTGCAAGCTTCCGTTGGGAAGATAATCATAGACCAGAAGCTTTTCCTCCTTAGCGTAGTAGTAAGCTCTTAGTCTCACTATGTTTGGGTGCTTAAGCTTCCCTATTACATCCATATATTGCTCGAAATCTTTCCGAGCACATGGGTTAGCGTCCTTGAGTCTCTTCACAGCCACCGTAGATCCATCATCGAGCACCGCCTTATAAACGGTCCCCAAGCTTCCTTTCCCAAGCATTTCGGCAGACGCTCGGAGCAAATCCTCGAGCTCAAATGGCTTCCTCCTATCGAAAAATACAAGCTTGCTACGATCCGTAGCATTGGTCCCATCGCTATCTGCACCTCCGTTAGCGTACACTCTCTTTTCACTGCCATAGCTACTCCCACTTCTTCTTCTCTTCCCATTTTCACTACCCACCATGGAATTCGAACTCCGATCTCTGGCACAGAAGTGGGCCACGACGAATGAAATTATCACCAACAACGCGACGCAATTCGCAATCACAATGGCTACTATAGCTCCAGGACTTAGTCCCTTCCGTGAATGCTTCTTGGTTTCGCCGATTATGGGTGCTTGGGGCAATGAGCTCGGGTTGGACGGCACAGTCTGAGCAGGGTCCTCTGAGGATGGCGTCGCTGTGAACGAACAAGTAGGTAATGGGTTCGACCCACAAAGCCCTTCGTTCCCGTAAAAGCTTCCCTCACCATATTTCTTCAACAAATTGTCTGGTAAGCTTCCATATAGCTCGTTGTTCGTCAAGTTCAGTTCTTTGAGATTTACGAGCGACGAAGACAGGTCGGGAATTTTCCCCGAAAGCAAATTGTTCTGGAGCCGAAGCGTGAGGAGTCGGGTCAAATTGGAGAGCCCCTTTGGGATCTCACCGCGAATGTTGTTATCGGAGAGGTCGAGCCGGAGCAGCCGTCTTAGAGAGGAGATATCAGAAGGCATATCTCCAGAGAGGTCGTTTCCGGCGAGGTAGAGAAGCTTGAGGTTGGTGCAGTTGAGTAGAGGCGAAACGGTGCCGTTCAAGCGATTATCGTGGAGGTCGAGAACTCGAAGCTGGTCAAGCGGCGCGAGCGAGTCGAGAGGACCTCTGAGATTGAGAGACGGAAGGAAAAGCGCGATGACTCTGCCACTGAAGCATCGGACTCCACGCCAAGAAGCAGCACAGGCGTCGGAGCCACTCCAGTTGGTGAGGAGGTTGCCATGTGAATCGGTCTGGAGGCGAAAGTGGGTGAGAGATTGTGTGTCGTTGAGCGAAGGAGAAGAAGAAGATAGAGCTACATGGGACAAGAAGAAAACAGAGAAAACCAGAGAGGCTAAGGAAGAAAGCAGAGGATGAGCTTTAGTGTTCATGTTTCATGGGCGGGAAGGTTTGGGTTAGCAAACAAGACTAAAAGAGTGTTTTTAAAAATATAACAATGTTTGTTTGCTTCTCTGTTTCAATTCTAAAAAAGAGTGTCAGAGTGAAAACTCTCTCTCTCTCTCTCTCTCTCTCTCTCTCTCTCTTTTTTCTCTCATTCTCTCACCTTCTATTTTGTCCTGTGTCCATGAATTTTGAGAAAGAGAGAAATTGAGAAGGGGAATAATATGATTGTAAAGTGATATGATTAGTGTGGGTTTTGGGTTTTATTATTATAACTTTAGGTGTATGGTTGAGAAGGGGAATATGATTAAAGTGGAGGAATTGAAAAAATGGGGATTACAGCAGGGAGTGGTTACATGAATGATTGCTGTTCTCCACTCCTACCCAAATGGAAATTGAGTAAAAAGAAAAGTGTTCTTGATAGCAGAGAATTTGTTTTTTCACTTTTTCTTAACCTATTCAACATTTTGGTTGGTGCCTTACACACTGCATGTTGTTGTGGCCCTGTGGGGCTTCCTAAAATCAATGACAATTCAGGGACCATGCCATGGTTGGTTTTTTATTCTCAAAATTCTCAATTTGTCCACAGACTCATGCAATTTCGTATTACCTTTTGCCTGATCAAATTAATTCAATTGCAAAAACCTAACATAGAAGTTTAACTATTTTATGAAAGAGGTGTGAAAGGACTTATCATTCTTTCATTGACAAATATATCTCTGCTTTATTATTTTTCTTCTCTCTTATTTTTTTAATCTTTTCTTGTGTTTTTGCGTATATGCAGATTTTCATGGGCATTTACTGAACTAAAACTACTGAAGTTACCTCCATATGGAACAAGAAATGTCTAACCCTTTATTTTATCGTGTACTTTAAAATTACATTCCAGTTTTTATATGAAAATTTTGATCTAATTTATGTTTAAAATTAGTTTGTTTAAGACATGGCCAAAGCAACTACCCACTCATCTTCATCTGTCATTTCTTTGCAAAACCAAATGTCTAAACTTCATAAAACTCAAGTTTGAAAATAAACTAAGCACTACACTACAGGCGTCCGGAGTTTAAAATTTGGAGAACCTTTTCTTTATATTTTATAGTTTTTGATTTTTATTCTTTTGATGTGGATGACTGGACAGCGTGAACAGACCGACACATAACGTAGACATAAATAGGATTTGCATTAAAAGCTTTGTCCACTAAGCCTACCCGTTGAGCTATAGCCTCTATAGACCATCACCAACCAGTTCACCGCGATTGAATTGACCCACATGCCATTTTTAATTAATCTGACCATAAAAACCTCCTAACATGATTAACTATCTAAAAATATTCTTGGGACAGCTTTTTTGACAATTTCACAAAAAAAGTGGGTAAGGTAATCTGTTCTTGCCTGCTGCTTCTCTATCCTTTTCCATGTCAAAAGCTCACAACTTTAAGTCTCAAGGAAGCAAAGTTGCTCTCCCATCTATAGAAATGATATATGCGAAATATGACTAGATTGCTGACCATCCATCTGCTTTCTTCTTCATACAAATGCCACCTCTGAAAACTCATTTGCGTAGATGGTATCTGAAAATTAACTAAGTTCGAGGACATGTATGTGAGAGAAAACAAACATAATGTTTGACTCAAATTTTAGAATTTGACCTCAGTCTGTCTCTACAAATATATATATACACGCTATTACCAAAAATTATATTTATATAATGATACGTGCCTGTCGTCTGCATGGCCAGGAAAAGTATCACCCAAACAATAAAAAAAGAGGACCCAAAAAAAAAAAAATTAAAAATAAAAAAAAAAGAAAAAAAAAAGGGAAAAGTAAAACGTTGTGGCCCTTTGAGGTCAAGGAGTGATGGGAGATGTTGGGTGGAGATTATTTGATCATAACCAAAATCGATCAAATAATGATATCAACCGCAATGGACGCTAATTGTATCCTTGATGTTTCGATTTGCTGGTGGAAATTTACCCCTATATTCGAGTTCTATTTTCAATTTTTTATTTATATACTATAATCACTCATTAATAGTATTTAATTATCAAATTTTACAATAATAAGATTATTTTATGGATTAGAAAAAAGATAATCAGATGTATATGTTTAGCAGTACCATAAATTTTATAGGATGTTTATTCAAATTTGTTTTTTTGGTCAAAGTGTTAATTTGAATTCATTAAAAAAAAAAACTTGACGAGACATTATTTACAAAAATATTAAAGTTGTATTTTGATTGTTAGTTTAAACAATAACGAATATTCTAATTTATTTTCTTCCCCCCATTTTAATTTTTTTTTTCTGATCTGTATTAATTTTTAACTTTTTATCCACTAAAAGGTTTTATTAGATATATATATTTTTTCCGCATGAGATGTTTGAACAAATTAAAAATCAGTAATTTGAAATACTTAATGGCAAGGACGCTCTGTCCTTGTGCTTGCATGGTTGCCAGCACACTACATTTCCGTAGGCATCACTGTTGTGCATGCCACGTGTTAGATTCTCTAGTACTTCCCACTCAGTAAAATAGTAAAACTGTAAAACCGCCAATTTACCCGTCCTTGGTTTGGAATCAAACCGGCCTTCTGTTTCTAATGGTCTGATCAGCCAACAAAACCATCGAATCCAATTGTTTTAAAAAAAGAAAAAAGAAAATGTCGAATAGTCTAGACCACAATGCACAGGATTTTTCAATCATTTTCTAGCTTTTTTTCCTCGTCTTATTTCGTTACATTTATCTGGGAACAAGTATTGTCCTTCCAATCTACCCAAAAAAAAAAAAAAAGTATTGCCATAAAAATTCGATTAAAATCTTCAATCGACCGGAAAAAAGGTTTGGTTTAATCTTTGGCGTCACATGGTGGGCCTAGAGGGTACACATCCCTATCCTCACTCATCATCTTCATTGAGTAATTCTGTCCCAAAAAGTAAAGGAAATGCTTCAGTTTTTTTTTTTTTTTTTCTTTTTCACTCTCTTTAAATTTATTTCTTTTATTTTTTGGTTACAAAACAGTAAAGTGCTTATTGCTTTATAAAATGAAACATGAAGAAAAGGGTAAAAGGAGAGATTGAAGGCGAGATTGGCGTTCTTATTTCTTCTGTATGAGTCGGCAAATGGACAAAAAGTTTTGGTACCCAGCTGCCAAAAAAAAAGGTCATAAGCATAACAGTTGTACTGTATACAGAGATTGTTTTTCTTCTTCTTATTATTATTATTTTTTTTGTTGTTTTTGAAATTTCTTATGAAGTCGTTGGAAAATGAAACAAAATAATGCGATGTGATTTGGAGATTATGAAGTCTCCTGCAGGAGTGGAATGAAGTCAAAGAAGAAGATTGACTTGTATTTTGACTGTTTTGGATTTTACACGACTCAGAGTGATATTCAGCGAATGTATCATATAAAATTTATAAGTATGCATGGTTACCCGCAAGAAAAGCTCAACTAGACTGATCAACGTTCAGTATTTTCTTTTCTCTTCCTTTTTCTTTTATCTTTTCTCGATAAACAAACTGAGGTAAAGGAAAGAAGGAACTCAATTACTCAAAAGAAGAAAGAAGAAGCCATTGGCCAATTAGCGAAATCTTGTTTGTCTTTAAGAAACGTGAATTGTCCACGAAAAGAGACTACAGAAGCATGTTCCCAACAACATATAAAATTAGAGAAGAATATAATACAAGTGTTAGTACAGTACATTAAAAAAAATAAAAATAGTGTTGGTATAGTTACTATAGTACATGTTGCCCGCGTTCATTTGTAATTTATTATGTTTTTTATTTTTTATTTTTGGTGTATGTTTTCGCAATTAAACACACAAAATAAAGACATCCCAAACTATTAAAACTCGAAAGCAAATATCTTGTTCTATCCTGACTCACTGTTTGGTAGGGATACTGATCAGAATTGTTGCCTGTTTATGGCGCAGAAATTTTGAGCCCTTTTTGTCCGAGCAAAAAAATGAATAATGGAAACAAAAGCTGGGGTCCGAATTAATGTACTCAACCATTTTTTCTGTTTTTGATACTAGAGGGAAGGGAAATTTCATACATTTAGCCAAGCCTACCCATTTGCACTTTACACATATATAAAACACCCAAACTTATCCACAAACCCCCCCAAAAAAAAAAAAAAAAAAAAAAAAAACACCCAATGAAACCTATTAGAAATACAATACAATTGAATTTCTATATGTGATTATAGGCAAGAGTCAAGACCAGCACATACATTTAACCTCTAAGATCAAATAACACTTTAATCTATAATTGTACGTCAATATTATTATTTCACAATTCTAAAAGCTCCTAAAAGTAAATATGATTTAGTTCCAAAATGAGATTCTCCATCTCACAATTGTTCCATTTATACAAAATGAGAAAAATTCTTTTGCACCAAGGTCTAATACTACTTGTTTGGATTGTCATCACACCTTTTTTTTTTTATTGGTAAGAAGTATAATACATTTCTAATTTAAAAAGAAAATATAAATGTAAAGATGTACGTTAACTTTTCAAAAATTAAATATTAAATTAATTGTATTTTGATACCTTCTACTTTTAAAATTTTATAGATTTTTTAATTTTTAAAAGTGACAATTTAGGCTTTGATTTTTTAATTTGTTGTAAATTAATTAAATTTCCAATTGGTAGAATAAGTTGCTATACATGTTTGTTTTCTTCTTCTTAATCAGCATCCTAGTTCTTTTTTTCACAGACTTCGTTACAGATTTTTTTGATAAAAATGTCGTTAATTTGTTTAATTAAATTTAAAACTGAACCAATTTACCATAAATTAAAAAATAAAGAATCTAAATAGTCAATGATTTCAATTATAAAATCATAAAAATCGATGATAACAAAGTGTAATTAACCCTTAGATATTTATATGCATCCTACCAAATACCATAACATAATCTACCGTAAAATAAAACACCATCAACTCCATGCCCATTGTCCACTAACCCCGTTTGGACTACCCATCGAAATAAAAAAGTAAATAAAAGAAAAAACAAAAAAATTTTGTTTGCGATAGGAGAATTGGGTGTGCTAAACTTGTCACACTCTATCGGCAATATTATGCTTTCAAGACATCTGTTAGACTCGTAGTTAAAAGAAGGAAAGAGATGTTTGATTCCATGAGCAGGAATTGTACGAAATTCTAGTTCAAAATCAGCCTAGCATTCAATTTGTTTAGTTTAAGATTCCTCATTGTTTCAACCTCGAAGCTGATCATTTGATTGAGAGGCTTCCATTTAGTTCATATCTAACTGACCAACAAGTAACCAAGTATACAATGCACTATAAAATAATCAATTTCGTACGCTAAAACAAGCGGTTCCCTACTCATTTCGTATATCTGCTGATCTAAGGCAGAGTAATTAAACATATCAGAGAGATTCATCACGTTTACGAAATTGACAAAGGATTTTTGCATTTCCAAAACAATGCGTGAGAAAATGTACCACCACACCATGTCCTTTAGGAGACCAAAATTTGCCAATTACTTGGCAACCTTAAGATCCTAAAATCAAAGCAATTTAGGAATGTAATAGAAACTTAATTTTCACGAGTCAAACCAGTACTACCATTCATCTTCATCAAATAATGCACATTAATCATCATATAATATAGAAGATAATGCAATATATTGTCACGGCTGAGTTAAGCATGTAATAGCTGAAGCTTGACCTTTTCCAAACAGAAAAATATTATGATAACGAAAGGTTCAAACAATTATCAAGTTTAATAATAAGTGCTAATCAAAATTAGCTCCATCCTATTTAATCGAAACAAAAATGTGACGCAATTGGTGCAGCTCAATCAATGTGGGGGACCTCGCGGGTATTAGAGTATTTTGGTTTATTTATTTATGTATTTTTTGATCAGGGTACTGGATGATACATTATTTGAGTAATGAAACGTGTAAGGGGGAATTTCCTTTGTCAAAGACTTGAATCCTTGTTGGAGACTGAGAGCGACTCAATGCAATTCTATATTCCCACCAATCAATGATGCTCACAATACAAGTCCGTTCTAGGCTGAGGGTGATATATTTGTACTTTTCTTATCATATATAACGCATGATACACAAAAATGACAAATTAAGGAGGTTCATATGAAACGTTGCTTTTTGGTCCCCCATGTATGCTTAGCGCAAAACGCCCATCAGCTTTGTTGTCTTATGAAGAGTATGAATTCCAAGTTACAATCAAAGTTACATAATTAATCATATGTGTAATGGACATGTTGAATTACGTATAAACACCAAAAATATGGACCCCCATAATACCCCCAAAATAAAACTCGGGAAATATTATCAAATCCGTGTTAAATGACCCCCCCCCCCCCCCCCCAAAAAAAAAAAAAAAAAAAAAAACTCAAAAATGGGCATCTTCTTCAAGTGGAGGGCAAGCTTAAGATGATCATCTTCGGTCTCTTGACGAGTTTTTTGAAACAATTATTACATATTTTTGGATTTTTTTTAAAGGTAATCTAACATGCATGCTTAATATTCTCGAAATTAAGTTATTACACATCAAGGAGATATATCTCTGTTCACCTCTTCTTCTTGTGCTGTTCCTGGCAAAGATTGAGTTGGAATAAAATCCCACAGAAATATATTAACCTACAAATTTGGCTGTCAGACACAATTCGTAATCAATAATATTTATTTGTGCATAATATAGGACACGTATCATATTCAAGATTTTTTTTATTAAAAAAAAAAAAAGGAAAGAAATTAAAGTATAAACTTGCAGAAAATGCCAGATGTCGGGTTTTAATTTATAAAATGGTCTATATTCCCAAAACAAAGATGACAAAATTATTGGATATCCAAAAATGTCAAAGAACATTAAAAAAAGTCAAATTATTTTTCTACATATGCTAGTGAGAATTTGTCATCCGATAAGGCAAAACACAACTATAAGTACAACTTGCCTTGGAGTAGAAAAACCAAAATTTTTATAAAGCTAGCAAAAAAATTAAAAAAACATAAAAGAAAAAATGCAAAAAATGGAATACTACGAGGTTGCGGGATTAACAATAGCGATCCTACTATGGGTTGCAAGGGTAATTGTGACGGAACGTCGACGCCGTCGATTGGAGGCGGTTGGACAGCTTCCACCAGGGCCGAGATGGTGGCCAGTGGTCGGCAACATTTTTCAACTGGGTTGGGCACCGCACGAGTCGTTTGCCAAATTGGCCCAAAAGCACGGTCCGATAATGACACTTTGGCTAGGCTCTATGAGCACCGTGGTCATCTCCTCCAACGAAGTGGCTCGTGACATGTTCAAGAACCACGATGTGGTGCTGGCTGGTAGAAAAATCTACGAAGCCATGAAAGGTGACCATGGCAACGAGGGTTCTCTCATCACGGCTCAGTATGGACCCCACTGGAGGATGTTAAGGCGACTCTGCACCACCGAGTTCTTCGTCACGAGTCGTCTCGATGCCATGCGAGGTGTGCGCAGTAGGTGCATAGATCGAATGGTGCAGTTCGTAGAGCATGCTAGTAGTAGTGCAAGCAATACTACTAACACTGCCATCGATGTTGGGAGGTATTTTTTCTTGATGGCTTTTAATCTGATTGGGAACCTCATGTTTTCAAAGGATCTTTTGGATCCCAAATCGGAGAGAGGGGCCAAATTCTTTTACCATGCAAATAAAGTCATGGAGTTGGCTGGGAAGCCGAACGTTGCGGATTTCTTGCCGGTTCTACGGTGGCTTGACCCGCAGGGCATTAGGAGGACCACCCAGTTTCATGTTGATCGAGCTTTCGAGATTGCCGGAGAGTTCATCAAAGATAGGATGGAAAGCATGGAGGAAGTAACAACACTAGAACACCAAGATAAGAGAAAGGACTTCTTGGACGTGCTCTTGGAATTCCGTGGCAACGGTGTGGAGGAGCCTTCTTCTTTTTCTTCAAGAACCATCAATGTTATCGTCTTTGTAAGCCTCTCTCTCTATATTGAATTTTATTCTACTAGGCGTAGTAGCCCAACTTAATTTATATTAAATTGATAATTTTCACACAGATTACATATATTTAGACACTAACCAAGTTGCCAATGTAACCTAGCAGAAAATAACTATATTTTATACATGCATGAAAATAATGTCATTTTTTGATGCTTTAGGAGATGTTCACTGCGGGAACAGACACAACTACAAGCACGCTGGAGTGGGCAATGGCTGAGCTTCTTCACAACCCAATAACACTGAGAAAAGCTCAGGATGAACTGAGGAGAACCTTAGGTCCTGACAATAAGCTGGATGAGAAAGACATAGAGAACCTCCCGTACCTCAAAGCGGTCATCAAAGAGACTCTGAGACTTCACCCTCCTCTTCCTTTCTTAGTCCCACACATGGCCATGGACTCTTGCAAGTTCCAAGGCTACTATATTCCAAAAGAAACTCAAGTTCTCGTGAATGTTTGGGCAATTGGGAGAGATCCAAAGACATGGGAAGACCCTTTAAAGTTCAAGCCAGAGAGGTTCTTAGAGCCTAACAACTTGGATTATAAAGGACACCATTTTGAGTTTATTCCATTTGGTTCCGGCCGACGAATTTGTCCGGCAGTCCCGCTTGTTTCTCGGGTGCTTCCAGTGGCTTTAGGGTCGCTTCTACACTCTTTTGATTGGGTTTTGGCAGACGGGATTAAGCCGGAGGAGATGGATATGACTGAAAGGATGGGCATAACGCTAAGAAAAGCTGTTCCTTTGAAGGTTATACCAATACCCTACAAAAAGGGCCACCTTGGAGACTAATTGCTGCCTCTATTTATCATTATTCTACGTGTTCGTGCCAATAGTTCAGTGTTTTGTTTTGGTAATAAAAAAAAGATACCTCTTCGTGGTGTCATACGCATTAAACCGAAGCTTTGCGCCCCACAGATTTACCAGGATGGGATCATAGGAAGAAATAACTCGGCGTGTTTAGTTTCTCTGATAGAATTTATTGAAAGATATTGTGGGATATTTTTGGTGGAGAAAGAAAAATAAAATATAGCTATTTTTTTTTAAATGTAATTGTTATATATGTGAAATAATAAGTTATTTGGCTATCTAAACTATTTATGAATATTCTAGATTCTAAAAAGTTAAGTTTAACTTAAACATTTACATTTATAAAAAAATCAAATCAAATTTAAATACTTGAAAATTAAGTTAAATTTGAACATTTATACAAAATATTTTCATCAACCACCATAAATATACAGCATGAATTGCAACATTCTCAATAATACAAAAGTTTCTTGCATATACAGTAACATAAATAGTAGTTTTTCTTTTTGCTTTTGACCAAAATGCTATGTAGAGAAAGATGTTGTATAAAATCCTTTTCTCTATTTGATTGTTTTGTGGAAATTTGGGAATTCTTGAAGATAAACACTAACATTTTTTTTTTTTAAGAAAAAAAACTAATTCTAAGAAAAACTTAGTCTTTGGAAAACTTTCACTGGCTACTCACAAAAGGATAAGCCCAATTAATTTTACATATATTGCTTGTCTGCTTGTTTTTATTCAATGTTTGTTTATGCTTGCGTCTTTTAACATATTAAGAGAAGCTTTTCGTAATCTATTGACACATGGTAATTAGCATGATTCATCTACTTCTAAAAACTTATAATTTAATTAGGTTTTGGTTCGTATCACAAAATCTTACGTGTCTTTTCCTTTCCTCTTGCTTTTCTTCTACCTTTTACTTCTGCTTCAATAGTGCTTTTTCTAAATTTCAAGAATATTTTAGAAAAAGATTTAAGAAAAAATAAAAATTTGTTAATCCCAAAAGCTTAAAAACAGTAGATTTTCATTTATTTATATTTTTCTTTAATATATTCCAACAAAAATTCTAAAAGTATTTTTCCTTTTTTTTTTTTTTTTCCTCCCTACAAAGGTCTTCTGTTCTCTTTTTCATCACAGTTTAGTTAAGTTTTTGTGAGAAGACATTATCAGCGTATGTATCACGTATACATAATAAAAGTATAAATAGAGGATTTTAGAAAGTTAATTATTTTGTGTTGAAATTATAGCTTAGGCGTGAAAACGATGATTTTTAAAGTCACGTTCTGGCAATAGAAACAATAATTTTTAATCGTAAGAGCTAATAAAATTGATGAAAACATTGAAAAATAAATGAATCTTGACCCTTTATTTATTAGTTGGCAAGAGTCCTAAGATTATAACAATGTTAAATGAAAGAGAGAAAAATAAATGAAGATTTAAATCATAACTATTGATATTTTTTTGCCAAGTGTCACTAAATCCTCACAAATTTAGGTAGAAGTTTTTTTTTATAATAATTTATTTAATTTACAATCTATTCAAATTTTTCATCGCATTCCATACTTTTAAAAACATAAATAAAAATATTTTTAAAAATACAAATAAAAATATTCAATCATTTTTAATCCACTTCATCTAAATAGAGGTTAAATGACAAAGAATTTTGATCCTATATCAACTCATGACTGATTGGAGTTTAATTATTTTTATTGTAAAGTAATGTTATATTATTTTTCAGAACGACAATTGTTGTGATTGAAAAAAAAAAAAGAAAAAAAGAAAAAAGAAAAAAAAAGGCACAGCATCTTCGCTCTTATCTATAATAGGCTCAGTTTGAAGGAAGACGGATATAGGCTCTTGCTAGTCATCTATGGTCAGGACGCACCCAATAATGTAAATGGCCATTTGCGTTGGGGTTTTAATGGAGCCTATTCTATATTGTGGGCTCCGAAAATTTGATTGGGCCATGTTTGACGAAAAGCCCAACAGTCTAGCCTCGTTGAATAATGCTTGTTCAGTGAAAGTGAACGACAAAAATAAATAAAATATTCGCAAAAAGAGAAAAAAAGAAAAAAGAAATAAATAAAACATTAGCAAAAGAAAATAAAAATAAATAAAACATACGTAGCTAGCTAGAAAGTTGTTAAGAAATGGATATTTGTGAAAAGATAGCTTTACATGGATTCCTCATACTGGAGATGCTAATGGCTCCACCAGGCGATGAAGAAAATTGTATGTGAAAACGATGCACAGAGTGTTCAATCATCGGCATGTAGGCTTTATCTTTTTATTTTTTTGGTATATGCTGGCTTCTGAAACAAGAGAAATAACTTCTTTAATATTTGCTTTGGTTTTGGTTTTATTTTTGTTTGTATTGTTTTATTTTTGCTTCTTTTGAAATACTATTTAATTTTTCCACCTAAAAAAAAAAACATATAGATATATATAAATAATATTTGTGGAGTCATGTGGTTATGGAATCTGTGGATTTGTCCAAAAAGAATCAGACCCATGGGGTGGGGGTATATTTTGTTTACTTATTTATTTTTTTTCCGATGATTAGGTGTACATGTGTACGAAGTTATCATCTTTGGTCTTTACCATACTAGAGTCCAGGATATAGATGTAAAATTTTGTTAAAATAATATTGACTAATTTTATCACCGTTTTAGGTAAAGTTTGATGGTCGACATATTTTCTAATTAGAAAATAACATTATTGTTTTCCGGACTTTCCAACACGAGGTTCATGTTGCAACATATTATATTTCACTAAGAAAAAAAGGTTGCAAAATATTAATAAATAATTTGTCATGGATCAAAGCAATTTGTCTTGGTATGGGAGCATGTAAATTACGATTACCAAAGATACAAACCCTTATGACTTTCACGCGTTTCACTTTGAATTTACATTTTTAAATATTGTTCGAGAAATTCTTCTCTTGATTCTTCCTCCAAAATTAGCATGGTACCCTCTCACTAGAGTACAAATCAACTTGTTTGCCAACAAAATAAATAAAATAAAAAAATACAAATTAAATTAATAATGTCTGCTTTGCGAAATGGAGTGGGACAGGATTTGGGCCGACAGTAGAGAATCTTTTACTTTTCATAATTGAGGAGGGGGATTGAACGTTTGATTTTGCACCAGGACTTGGGATTGTGTTATTGTCGATTAAAACTAGACCTGGCAATTTGGATCATGACACGGCGACACGACTCGAAAACGACACAAAATAAATGGGTTTGGGTTTATTATAAATGAGTTCGGGTCATAATCGGGTCAATCCGTTTAACACGATTATTAATCGTGTCATTTTCGGGTTGACCTGTTTAACTCGAAATTGACCCGTTACGACCCATTTATTAATCGTGTCATTTTCGGGTTGACCTGTTTAACACGATTATATACCTATTACAACCCATTTAAATTTAATTTTAAATTAATATTTTATCACTAATATAATATTTAATAACTAAAAAATATTATAAATTAAAAATTTTATAAAAATAATTTTCTATTACTAATTTTTTAAAAACAAAAAATACATCTTTAATAAAACAAAAACATAAAAATAAAAAAAAATAAAAAAAATTTCAGGTTAATAGGTTAATTTTCGGGTTAACGGGTTAATAGGTTAGTTTTCGGGTTAATAGGTCAATTTCAGGTTAACAGGTTAATAGGTCAACACGACCCGTTAAAATAATCGTGTTAAACGGGTCGTGTCGTGTTGACCTGTTTATAAACAGGTCGGGTTAGTGTTTTAGGTACCTGACACGATTAATAAATGGATCGTGTTCGGGTTAGGCATTTTTGACCCGATTATTAAACGGATTGACACGAACACGACCCACCAACCCGAATTGCCAGGTATAATTAAAACTGTCCCAAATAACAGGATGGAGAAAGTATATTATAAATGATAAACATGAAATAGTTCTTAATTATATCAAAAAATATATATATATATATGTACAGTCCGTTTATGGTGTGTACGGTACTCATATGGACTACAATATTGGTGACAGTTTTTTATAATATTGGTGACGATTTTATAAAAAATCATCGCTAATACTATAAAAAATCGTTATTAATATTACGATTTTCATACGGATCATCCTCACCATAAAATTTTTATATATATGTATATAACTCTTGGTATTTATCTACTGATTTGCCTACTTGGTAACAGCTGTACTGCACACGTATACAAGTTCCTGGAATTTTATAGTTTCTCTTTTTGTTAATGCAAAATTAGTTTTTGTTTTTATTTTATTTTATTTTCTTTAGTTCTCAACGGTCCAAAAATTCAATACTCGCTCACACAGGTTTCACCGAAAGCAGACAAAAAATAAATAAATTATTAATCATTTCAAGGTGACTGTGTCTTCAAATATATAGTACGGCCCACGACACTAAGCCCATGCATACTTCCATCTTCTGACTTTTCAAAGTTGAAGTTCCTTGGAATGCAAATGGAGAGATGGTGGGATTTTCTTGTTTCTTTCATCCTACTTTCGCCACTCGTTATCCTCCTCCTGCATCGCCGCCGCAAAACCTCCGGCAATGGCCGTCTTCCTCCAGGGCCTCCGGGATGGCCAATACTCGGCAACTTGTTCGATCTAGGATCAGAACCACATAAAACTCTGGCCCAACTAAGACACAAGTACGGTCAAGTTATATGGTTAAGACTCGGTGTCCGAAACACCATGGTCATCCTCTCGGCGAAATCCGCAGCCGAATTCTTCAAGAACCACGACCTCTCATTTGCTGAACGCACAGTCACCGAAAACAGCCGAGTCCACGACTACCACAAGAGCTCCTTGGCACTAGCCCCTTACGGCACGTTTTGGCGAGTCTTGAGGCGGCTGATGACTGTGGAAATGCTGGTGACAAAGCGCATCAATGACTCGGCGTCGGTTCGCCGGAAGTGCGTGGACGACATGTTGTTTTGGATCGAAGATGAAGCGAGTAAGCTTAGAGAAAGTGAAGGGGTTCATGTGGCTCGCTTTGTGTTTCTCATGACGTTCAATCTTCTTGGAAACCTCATGCTTTCCAAGGATTTGTTGGATCCCAAATCGAATAAAGGATCCGAATTTTTCAAGGCGATGACGAGCCTCATGGAGTGGAATGGACATGCGAACCTTGCCGATTTCTTTCCTTGTTTGCGGAGGTTGGATCCTCAGGGACTGAGGAAAAATATGGAGAGAGATCTCGGTAAAGCCCTCGAAATTGCCTCCAAGTTTATCGAGGAGCGGATAAACGAGCGGGAATCGCGTAAGGAAAAGAGAAAAGATTTCCTCGAAGTGTTGCTTGAGTTCGAAGGGAATGGAAAAGATGAGCCCGACAGAATTTCGGGTCGGGATCTCAACATTTTCGTGCTCGAAATCTTTTTGGCCGGTTCTGAAACAACCAGCAGCGCTGTGGAATGGGCATTGACCGAACTTCTATGCAACCCGGAATCGATGAACAAGGCCAAGGCCGAACTAGCCCAAGTTGTGCGCCCAGACAGAAAGGTTGAGGAGAGCGACATTGAAAATCTGCCTTACTTGCAGGCTGTAGTTAAAGAAACACTGCGATTGCATCCTACAATTCCATTTCTAATTCCTCGGAAAGCAATGCGAGACACCAATTTCATGGGCTACTTTATACCCAAAAACACACAGGTTTTTGTGAATGCATGTGCAATTGGTAGAGACCCGGATGTGTGGGTCGACCCGCTGTGTTTCAAGCCCGAGAGGTTCTTAGACTCAAAGATCGATTACAAGGGACAACATTTTGAACTGATTCCATTTGGAGCTGGTAGAAGAATGTGTGCTGGTGTGCCACTCGCTCATCGAATTCTTCACCTTGTTTTGGGGTCTTTGCTTCACCATTTTGATTGGGAGCTCGATGGGAGTGTGACTCCAGAAACTATGGATATGAAGGACATCTTGGGGATTACATCCAGAAAGCTTAAGCCACTACATGCAGTGCCTAGAAAGTGCACATAGCAAGTATAGCATGTATACAGTCTGAAATATATATTCCAATCAATTGAATATGAATGTGTTTATGTTTACTTTTTTATGTTTGTTTATAGCTAAATAAATGTAGAGGAATTCATAGATGGATTCCAAACACTTTTAAAGAAGATCATCGACTTCGTAAGAATTTTTCTCCATGTGCTTCATTCTCGAATTCTCCATCATTTACTTAGGTAATAGGTTATTGAGCTGCTTGTACATATGATACGTGCTAATTATAAATGAACTTAACTATTCGGACATGGTACAGATTTTCACTTGTGGTCCATTTATCTACTTAAAGGTCCAAAGAGCCCGATGGAATGGACCTTATTGATTTGAGTTCAGATTATTTATTTATTTATTTTATCTTTTTGGGTAGAAGAGAGGAAAAGAATCCCCAGTTAGAAATACAAAAAGCTACACAGGATGGAGCTTGATAAATGTTTGTTTCCTCCTGCGGAGGGCTAAGGGATATATTTACTCACACATTCGGAAAGAGTCAACAACAAAGTGGAGCAAGAGGGGGATCCATAATTGGTCACACCATAATACCTGTAGTTATTATGGCTAAAATTATTTAACTATAAATTGTAGCCTTTTAGACAAATGCCTTGGTTCTTTGTCGTTTATTCTGTGAGATAATATTTTAAGTTCTTTGTAGTGTATTGGGATATTAGTTTAAGTTCATACTTGCGTGTCTAAAAAGAAATAGAAACTGAAAAGGAAAAAAAAAAAAAAAAACTAAGAGCCTGTTTGGTCATGTTTTCTATTTTTTGTTTTCGAAATATTGTTTTGAAAATAGAGAATAAAAAATTATTTTCTGCTGGTTAATGAAAACAAGGAGCGTTTTACCATTAATACTTGAAAACAATTTTCAAAACTAAAAAATAGAAATCATGTTTGGCTAACACATGTTTGGAAAGACAAAAATGAAAGTAAGCAATAAAAAGGAAAAAATAAATATAATGGGCAATAAGGGGAAATAAAAAATGGAGATAAGGAAAAAAACAAAAAAAAAAAGAATAACTTATGGAAAAACAAAAAAACAATGAAAAAGAAAAAGTAAAAAATTTAAAATTTTTTTAAAAAAAATGTCTAATAGAAATGGAAAATAAGAAAAAAAATAACAGAATAAAAGAAAAATGGAAAATTGGGAAAAAGAACAAAATAGAAGAGAGAAAGAGAGAGAGAGAATATTTGATAAGGAAAAAAGGGAAAATAAGCAAAAAGAACAAAATAGAGAAATAAATAATTGGTATAAGAAATATTTCCAAAAAAAAAAAAAAAACGATAGAAGAAGTAAGATAAAAAAATAAAAAACTAGTAGACATATAACGAAGGAAAGAAAAAAAAAATTGATGTAATTGTTAAAGGATAAAAAAAAAAAAAGAGGAATAACTATTTTTTAAAGTTTTCTATTAAAAAAAATAAAAAAAGGAGATAAAATAAGAAAATAAAAAAATTTAATTGGATATATTTATCAAAGTATAATATTTTATCTTTTTCTCTCTAAAATATTTAAAAAAATTGAAATAATATTTTCTCTCTATAACTTTTTTTTTATAAGATAGAGAAACGCAGACTAAAAAAAAACAATAAAGAAAACAAATTAAAATAATATGTATTTTTATTATTTTCAAAATAAGTAAAAACATTATTTTATTATTTTTTAAATTTTATTTTGTTTTATTTATTTTCTAGAACTATTTTTAAAAATTGATGGCCAAACAAAATCTTTTGTTTCAAAAATAATTTTTTATTTTATAAAACAGAAAACAATTTTAAAAACAGATGGCCAAATAAACACTGATATTTCTCTCTGAATTTTTCAACGCCAAACGTAGTAAAATTACGTTATTATATCTTTTGGACCCCACCTTAGGCCCAAGTTCAAACGGGCAATATAGAAGAAAGCCCAAATAAATGAGCCCATTATCTCTTATTTTTGATTCAGCCCAAGCCACATAAAAGTCATTGAATGCGGTTCGAAGAATAAAAAAGGTCAATTAGAGGCGGTCAATAATTAGTTAATAATTATTATAGAGTTGGAACTCGATAACATCAAACATAACAAATTAACAACACGCCACTTAGGAATATTAATGGGACGGGACGAAGCCGATTTTTAAAATCTCATCCTCGTTTTTATAGAAATTTTTTTATCTCATCCCTGCAATTTTTCTCTTGTTTTTTGTAGGCAGGACGAGGATGGAGATCCTTCAATTGGGGACGGGACGGGACGGTTTTTTCCGATTTTTTATTTTTATTTTTATAATTCATATAATTTTTTTTTGAAAATTTATATAATTTTTTTTATAAATAAAATGTAAATAAAGTGACTAAAGTGGAACAGAAATACAACAACATACATTAATGTCGGTGGCCAAAGCTGAAGGTTTAGTGTTGGATCTTATAAGAAAAGAAAAAAAATAATGTTTTACATAAATAAAACTAGAAAAAATTAAATAAATATATATATTGGGCCGGGTTCGGGACGGAATGTTTATTTTCCGTCCCTGGCTCGTCCCCGCTTCGGATTTTAAACTTTTGTCTCAAGCCTGTCTTGCAATTTCGATTTTTCAACGGTGAGGATTAGGTTATGCGGGGCAAATTGCTATTCTTAACGCCACGTTTATAGTCAAGTTGGAATTGTAACTTCGTTTGTTGATGTCTGCTTAACATGCACATCAACTAGCATAAGAATTAGTGTCGTTGAATTTATTTATTAAATTTTGAATACTAAACAAAATGAAATTATTTTTTTTTAGATTTAGTTTACATAATTTTAGATGATATTAATTTGTCAACTAATAACAAAATACAGAATTATTGAGTATCCAAACTTTGATGGCCCTAAAAATCATTCCTATTACATCTGTCAGATGGTAATTTTTTTCCCTACCAGATATAAATACGCCTAAAATATGTGGCTCCAACCAAACATATCACTTGCTATTAATTATCACAAATAATAAATTTATATTTTAATTTTTTTTCTGGCTACGTTTTAATTATTAAATTTGAATGAAAATTCACTGCATAAGGGACACAATTCTTCTTATACTTCATTACATATTTTTTTCTTTAACCATTTTCATACCGTTTCCTCTAAACCAACTCAATATCAAAAAAGAAAAAAGAAATAAAAAGAAATATCTAATCATAAATTTCCATCAAAGGGAAAAAAAAAAAAATATATATATATATATATATATCTATCCATAATATCTCCTAGTTTCATCAACTCATCCTAATCAATCCCAAATTAAAGTTATCATTCCTACCAACCGTGTACAAACCAACTTGATTCCCCACACAACCCCCCTAGGAGGGGAAAAAAAAATCGTTGGGTTTCGTTTAATTCGCTTATTAATATCTTTGAAAAAACCACAACAACCTATTAATTGCCAAGCTGTATGGTAGTCTTAAAACAAGTTTCAAATGCGTAGGAAATTGAAATATATAATATCCATTCTTGTGCTTGTGCATAGTATAGTGAATATTGTGAATTGTCTACAAAAATACCAAGACATGTGAAACGTTATAAGCTGCTGGTCGGAAACCTCTAGTGGATTTCAGCAGCAATTGCAAGCTATAAAGTAACCTGCCATTGTCTCTGCAATAATCCACATAATGGAGTGGTTCTTCAAATATATTCTTGTTTGTTTTATCTTCTTTTTGCCACCAATGGTTTTGCTCCTACTTAGTCGAAGAAGTACTTGTTTTCATGGTCGGTTTCCTCTTGGACCCCCCAGGATGGCCTATATTGGGAAACTTGTTGGATCTAGGTAAAATGCCTCACAGGGCTCTAACAGAGCTTAGAGGTAAGTATGGTCAAGTTATATGGCTAAGACTAGGTGTCATAAACACTATGTTCATTCTCTCTGCCAAAGCTTCCACTGAGCTATTTAAGAACCATGACCTTTCGTTTGCAGAACGCACTCTTAATCTCAATATATGTGTCCATGACTTTCACAAGAGCTCCTTGGCTCTAGCCCTTTATGGCTCGTATTGGCGAGTGTTGCCCCGCGTGGTCACGGTCGACATGTCAGCAAGTGCATCAATGAGACAACCCTGATCCGCCAAAAATGCATCGACAAGATGTTGTTGTGGATCGAAGAGGAATCGAGGAAAATAAGACAAGGGCAAGGAGTTCATGTCACTCGGTTTTTGGCTGCAGCCGGGCACTCAAACCTGGCCGATTTCTTTCCATGGTTGCGGTGGCTAGATCCACAAGGAGTGATGAAAAAGATGGAAAAAGGGATTTCGGCAAGGCTACTAAAATCGCTTCTAGGTTTGTCAAGGAGCGAATCAATGAGAGCCGTCCAGAAAGAGAGAAAGGAAGGACTTCTTGAGTGTGTTGCTCGAGTTTGAAGGTAATGGAAAGGACGAGCCAGCCAAGTTTTCTGAACGAGACATGATATTTTTCATACTTGTAAGTAGCTTTAATTTAACATCAATAGTATTGATACTCATAGAAAATTTACAGTTTTCAACACCAAAATTCTATCTGCATATATATATATATATATATATGTGGCATATTGCATCTTTAAATTAGATTTAAGATATTTCATTTTCTCAAATATTGTTGGGTTTAACCTATGATATCAACAAATTATTTATTGATCAAATTTCATTAATATAGTAAAACTCCAGACATTAGTCATAATTGAAAATTTGTCATTTATAACATCATTTTGTCATCATATATCCATTTTTTGTGCGTAAAATAAATCAAATGACAAACAGTATAATTATTTGTATTATGCTGGATGTCTATAATATATATATATATCTGCTAGATGTAATCGGCACGTGTTGACAAAACAACTAGGAAACTGTTGAATGGAAACAAAAACCAGAAGCAAAACAAAACAAAACAGAACAGCAAAACAGAGAGCAAAACCCGAAGGAAGGAAAGAAAACTGCAGCTGCTGGTTTATTGAATGATTCTCGGTTTTTGTGGCTTACGGCACACCCAAGGAAAAAACATAACAATATTTATACTAATACTTAACCCTACCTACATAAAATATCATAAAATTACCCTAAAAGAAGTTTCTAAAACTTGAACTCTAAGAAAACTTGGACCCTAAGTAACCAAGGTCCACAAAATAATAACCCAAAAAATCAAGTTTATATTTCAACACTCCCCCTTAAACTTGATTAGTTATTCCTATTAGACTTCTCAATTTAACAAAAACTTCATGCTTGAGAGGCTTGGTAAAAATATCAGCTACTTGATCATGAGTCTTCACATACTCTAGCTGTACATCTCCTTTGATAACGCATTCTCTAATATAATGATAATGCGTATCAGTATGTTTGCTTCGATCATGAAAAACAGGATTCTTGGCAAGGGCTATTGCTGATTTGTTATCCACGTAAATCTTGGTTGGTTCTTCTTGTGGACAGCCCAACCTCCTTAACAAGTTTCGAAGCCAAATTGCATGACAAACACAAGAGGTGACAGCTACATACTCCGCTTCACATGTTGAAAGAGTAACAATTTACTGCTTCTTTTATATCCATGTAAACGCCGTATTTCCCAAATAAAACACAAAGCCACTTGTGCTTTTACGATCATCTATATCTCCACCCCAATCACTATCACTATATCCAACAAGCTTGTAATCATCGGAAGTTGAATAATACAAACCAAAACTTATTGTACCTTTTAGATAACGAAGAATCCTTCTTGCTGCCTTCAAGTGAGTTGTTGTTGGATTCTCCATGTATCGACTTATAACTCCTACAGCATAGAGAATATCCGGCTTTGTACATGTCAAATATCTTAACATTCCAACCAAGCTCTTAAAAAATGTTGGATCCACCTTTTCTCCTTCCTCATGCTTTGATAACTTGTCTCCACATTCCATTGGTGTACCAACCGGATATGCATCATCCATTTTAAACTTCTTAAGTACCTCCTTAGCATACCCTTCTTGAGTAATTAATATGCCTTCACCTCCTTGCTTTACTTCAATGCCAAGATAGTAAGACATGAGCCCAATATCGGTCATCTCAAACTCCCTCGTCATCTCCTGCTTAAACTCGGCAAACATACTTGGATTGCTGCTCGTGAAAATTAAGTCATCTACATACAAGCACACAATCAATATATCATCTCTTTTAATTTTAATGTAAAGTGCATGCTCATATGGACACTTGATAAAATTCCTTTCTTGGAGATACTTGTCAATTCTAGCATTCCAAGCTCTTGGTGCTTGCTTCAACCCATAAAGTGTTTTTTTCAACCTTAAGACTTTGTCTTCTTGTCCCTTGATTTCATATCCTTGTGGTTGTTCGATGTAAACTTCTTATTCAAGAACTCCATTTAAGAACGCAGACTTCACATCCATTTGATGTATTTTCCAATTGTGTTGAGTTGCCAATGAGATGATTAACCTTACTGTTTCTAGTCGTGCAACAGGTGCAAAAACTTCGTCATAGTCTATACCAGCCCTTTGACTATAGCCTTTCGCTAATAACCTTGCGTTATATCTTTCAACCTCACCTTTAGCATTCTTCTTGGCTTTATACACCCACTTCAAACTAATAGCCTTGGATTTTTGTGGAAGTAAAGATGGTTCCCAAGTTTTGTTCTTCTTGATTGCTTTTATCTCCTCATCCATGGCATTTTTCCATTTTTTGTCTTTCATTGCCTCTTGGAAGTTCATGGGTTCACAATCAGCAAATAAACAAAACAAAGTGAGATCATCCTGGTTTTCGGTTACCTCATATACCTCTTGTAAACTCCTAAATCGTGGGGCCCTTTCACTTGAATTTCCGCCTTCTTGAAGACCTGCTGTTGGTGAAGCTGGTGGGGTGATCGGCTCCTCTCTTATGAGCTCCATACCTAGCTGTTCCGCTTCTTCCTCTTCAAGATATGGGAGAAATTGTAGCTTTCATCATGTGATTCCCAATTCCACTCTTCTTCTTCATTAAATATAACATCCCGGCTGATTATTGTTTTCCTACTTTTAGGATTGTAGAGTTTGTACCCTTTGGAGTTTATGTCATAGCCAATGAAGACATACTTCTCACTTTTGTCATCCAATTTGCTTCTTTTCTCATCAGGTACATGTGCATGAGCTATGCTTCCAAACACTCTTAGGTGTGAAATACCAGGCTTCCTTCCACTCCAAGCTTATTGAGGTGTTTTTCCCCACACACTTCTTGTTGGAGATCGGTTAGATAGGTAGACAGCACATGCAACCGCTTTTGCCCAAAACTCCTTCGGCAATCTCTTGCTTTTAAGCATGCTTCTCGCCATATCTAGGATTGTTCTATTCTTCCTTTCTACCACACCGTTCTGTTTGGGGGATCTTGGTACTGTTAAAAAGCTTTGAATCCCTTGTTCTTCACAATATTTCTGGAATTCATTTGATGTGAACTCTCCTCCTCGATCAGATCTCATAGCTTTAACCAAACAGCCACTTTTTGTCTCAACAAAAGCCTTAAACTTCTTAAAATTCTCAAATACCTCTGATTTTTCTTTCAAAAAATATACCCACGTCTTTCTCGAAAAATCATCAATGAAAAGAAGGAAATCATAACTCTTACCAAGTGAACTAGGCTTCATCAGACCGCACACATCAGCATGTATAAGTTCTAGCGGCTTTCGAGCTCTTGAAGTTGTCTCTTTGGGAAAACTTTTTTTAAATTGCTTTCCAAGTAAGCACCCTTCACAAACTTGATCCGGATTACGAATGCAAGGTAATCCTCTCACCATCTCCCTTTTGGATAGCAACTCTAGACCTCCAAAATTTAAATGCCCAAATCTAAGATGCCAAAGACAAGACCCATCTTTGTAGCATACCTTGAGACACTTGGCAGCATCATTTTGAATGTTGAACATGAACATTCTATTTCTTGACATCAGCACCTTGGCTATTAAGTTGCTTGCATTGTCCCTTATACAAAGATGGTTGTCTCTTAGATGAATATCATAACCTTTCTCCAAAAGTTGTCCAAGACTCAAGATGTTGCTCTTCATACTTGGCACATAATATACATTTGATATGAACTGGTGCTTTCCGCTCCTTAACCGAATGAGGATGCTGCCTTTTCCTTTTACTGCTACCTTGGATTCATCCCTAAAAGATACATTGCCTCTCACGGATTCATCAAGCTCCACAAACATGCCTCTCCTTCCGCCCATGTGATTGCTTGCATCGATATCCAAGTACCATGTATGGTCTTCACTTCTTTCATTATCTTTGTAAGCCAACAACAAGGTACCATCTTCTTGACTTCTTTCTTCGACATAGTTGGCCTTCTCTTCAACTTTATTGTAGCCAGGGATTCTACATTCGGAAGCATAATGACCGAGTTTCCCACATTTGTAACACTTTACATGGGACTTATTATCATACCTTGGTGCTAAAAAACCTCTCCCATGGCCTCTTGTTGATCCTCTTCCTCTTTGAAAGTTGCTGTTATGATCATCACCAAACTTCCAGCCCCGTCCAGATCCTTGCCAGCGGCCACGTCCTCGCACACGGCCCCGTCCTTGTTGGCTTCAATCATTGTGACCGCTACTGGTTTCCTCTTTAGTTGCATCAATTCAAGTCTTGAACAACTGTTCCACTATTCCTTCCTTCTTCTTTTTCTTTTCTTCATAAGCTTGCAACGAACCCAAGAGCTGCTCCAATGACATAGCTTCCAAATCTTTTGTTTCTTCGATAATGGCAACAATATGATCAAACTTTGAATCTAATGATCTAAGAATTTTCTCCATGATCTTAACATCATCTAATTTTTCACCATTCCTTTTTAATTGATTGGTCACCATCAAAACTCTAGAAAAATAATCAGATATGAGTTCTCCTTCCTTCATATGCAGCGTTTCAAACTCGACCCTTAAGGTTTGAAGTCGTACCTTCTTGACTGGATCGACTCCCTTGTAAGAGATGTGAAGCTTCTCCCATGCTTCTTTAGTCGACTTGGCTTCCGAGATCTTCTCAAACGCATTATCATCTAATTCTTGATAGATTAGAGAGCTTTCTTGTCTCTCTTTCTTGAGTCTCTCAAACTATCTCTTTGATTTTGAGATAAACTAACTTCATTCTCTGTTTCGACGTAGCCTTTCTCCACTATCTCCCATACGTCTTGGGCGCCAAGGAGAGCCTTGATCTTGATACTCCAGTTGTCATAGTTATTCTTGTTGAGTGTTGGAACTTGGAAAGGGACCATACCATTATTGGCCATTTTTTATCACAGTACTGTTCACACTACTGTTTACGTCGCTACTGTTCACGCTACTGTTTACGTTGCTACTGTTTACGAAACTGTTCAACTAGGCTCTGATACCACTTTGTTGAATGGAAACAAAAACCAGAAGCAAAACAAAACAAAACAGAACAGCAAAACAGAGAGCAAAACCCGAAGGAAGGAAAGAAAACTGCAGCTGCTGGTTTATTGAATGATTCTCGGCTTTTGTGGCTTACGGCACACCCAAGGAAAAAACATAACAATATTTATACTAATACTTAACCCTACCTACATAAAACATCATAAAATTATCCTAAAAAAAGTTTCTAAAACTTAGATTCTAAGAAAACTTGGACCCTAAGTAACCAATGCCCACAAAATAATAAGCCAAAAAATCAAGTTTATATTTCAACAGAAACAACAATATATTTTTTTTCTCAATAAAATAGATAAGAATATCATAGTGATATAGTTAAACACATTTTTAGAAGGAGGGTTCAAAATTTGGTCCCCATAAAAATTTTACCTTTTGAATCCTGTGAATTAATAATCGAATCTCATCTCAACTTAAAATTTTTTTTATTTAGTTTATTTTATTTTCTTTAACAGAAAATTGCATAAATTAAGTTTGATCCCAGAATTAACCATTTAGCTATAATAATGTCATCTAGATTTATGGCGTATTTTGTCAAATCAGTGAGATCATCAGCAACATGAATGATCACAGTTTTATACAAAATCCACTTGCAATAATTTTCATGTACCTGGTACAGGAATTATTTATAGCTGGTTTAGAAACAACGAGTAGCACCATCGAATGGGCACTGGTGGAGCTAGTCTGCAAACCAGACTCAACGAAGAAGGCCAAGACTGAGTTGACTCAGGCGGTGGGTCAAAACAGAAAGGTTGAGGAACGCGACATCCAGTATCTTCCATACTTGCAGGCTGTCATTAAAGAAACACTGCGATTGCATCCTCCACTTCCATTTCTTATTCCTCGGAAAGCAATGCGAGACACCAATTTCATGGGATACTTTATACCCAACAATACCCAGGTTTTAGTGAATGCATGGGCAATTGGAAGAGACCAGGATGTGTGGGTCGAACCGTCGTGTTTCAAACCCGAGAGGTTCATAGACTCCAACAAGGTTGACTATAAGGGCCAACATTACGAGCTAATCCCATTTGGTGCTGGGCGAAGAATGTGAGCAGGAGTACCACTGGCTCATCGAGTGCTTCACCTTGCTTTGGGATCATTGCTTCACCACTTTGATTGGGAACTCGATCGCAGTGCCACTCCAGAAGCCATGGACATGAAGGATAGGTTGGGGATCACAATGCGGAAGCTTGAGCCACTACTAGCAGTGCCTAGCAAGTCCGATATTATTGCATAGCCCATATATGCAAACAATCACATAATTAATTTCGCTCAAAGGTGAAAGCCTCACATAATATAATATAAATCAGAACTAACATCAAAATCTGTGTGGAAACCATTATTTACCACTATATTTTTTCCATTGAAAAAGTGGTTTGTTTTACCCTAGCTTTATATCCTGCTAATTTGATATTACCATATCTTTCCATACTTTTGACTCGGTGTTGATGCCAGTAAACTATGATCCCTAATCCCCATATTAGGGAAGCACTTGAAAACTGTTAGTCATATAATAAACATCCATATTCTCGTATCTTTGACCACTCCCATTTTGAAAATTTTATACTAATGAAATTTAGAAATTAAGGTATTTATTTAATGATGTTCAATTATGTAAAGCATTAGCCTTTGTTATTATATTGTTATTATTAATTTTTAGATAAAGATCTCTTGATAACATCATATATATTAAGTGAAAGATTTCATATCATATGGTATCACAACATAGGATTATATCGAACATACATCTTCATTTTTTTTAGTTTGCTAGTTTCTTTGAGATTAAGATTATTTCTAGGTGATTTTCCAATTTCTATATAGGTTCGTGTTAGGTGTTTAATTGGTGATCAGACTTAATTTCCTAATTTGATGTTTATATTTGTGTTTATGGTTTTTTTTTTCTTTTTTTTAATCAAGTTTTTTCTTTCAAAAAAAAAAAAAAAAAAAAAAGAACTACCACAATTTGTGTATGTTATTTTATGGCGTTCCATTTTGTATAAATTTGAAATGGCTATTTACAACTTGAAGTTCTTTTATCTTGAGGAAATACCTGAGACTTTTGGGGTCTTAGAAAACTACAACAAGAGCTTGATCCAAGAATGAACAAGCTCAATGGAAACAATGCATAAGAGCATTGCTTAATGCCTCCTCTAATTTCTTCATTTTGAACAATTTGTCCATTTTTATTTTATAGCGTTCTATTTATAACAAATTGAAATGGTTATTGACACTTGAAGTTCTTTTATCTTGATGCAAACAGTTTGAGGGAAAAATACTTGAGATTTTGTGGGATCTGACAAAACTTAACCAGAGCTTGTTCTTTTTGGGAACAAGCTCAGTGGAACCATATCTGAGAGCATAGCTCCAGTTAACTCTAATTAATTTCTTCATTTTTAGCTCACCAAACTTCATCATCCAATTTCTTGATACTATTACTACTTGTTTCTAACTCACCTTAGATTCTGAAAAGTGTTGTGGTTCTCTGACCACGTTAGAGAAGAAATATGAGAAGAAAATAAAAAAAAATTCTATTACTCTCTTGAAATAGAATACAAAAATACAAAAACTTCTCTCTCTTGGATTCTCACGTGGAATCTCTCCCTACACCCTCCAATTCTCTCTGGAATTGCTCACTCTTCTCTCAAGTTCTCTCTGGAACTTAAACACTCTCTCTCTCGGAGTTTTCTCTCAATATTCCTCACTTGGGATAATATTGATGCTCTCTTAGCTTGTGTTTTGCATGGAACGGGAAGGAGCCTATTTATAGGCTTACAAGGCCACAATCTTCAACAGCTTAGCCCACAATTGTTGATTGGTGCAGCAATGGTGTCAACAATGGTGGCTGTCAAAAATGGTGGCTGTGGTTGGTGTGGCTGTGGTTGGTGCGGCTGTGGTTGGTGCGGCTGGACTTCACAATTCTCCCCCTCCAGCCGCATTTAAAACTGATGGTCATCTGCCATCTATTCCAGCTATGTCTCTGCATAGCTTCAGCTTCTCTTGAGCAACAACTTTTGTTAGCATATCTGCTGGATTCTCTTTTGTGTGAATCTTCATCAGTTTCAGCAACTGTTGATCTATTACTTCGCGTATCCAATGATAGCGGATGTCAATATGCTTTGTACGGGAATGATACATTGAGTTTTTGCTCAAATCCATGGCACTTTGGTTATCACAATGTATCTTGTAGTCTTCTTGCTTGATACCCAATTCTGTGAGAAAACGCTTTAACCACAACATTTCCTTACCCGCTTCCGCTGCGGCAATGTACTCTGCTTCAGTAGTGGATAAAGCAACACACTTCTGCAATCTTGACTGCCATGACACAGCTCCCCCTGCAAAAGTGTAGAGATAACCTTATGTAGACTTTCTATTATCAGGGTCTCCGGCCATATCTGCATCTGTATAGCCTTCTAAGATTGGGTCACCTCCCCCGTAGCACAAGCACAGCTTCGATGTACCTTTAAGATACCTGAGAATCCATTTGACTGCTTCCCAGTGTTTCTTTCCAGGATTTGAAAGAAATCTGCTCACAACACCTACTGCATGAGCAATGTCTGGTCTGGTACACACCATTGCATACATCAGACTTCCTACCGCTGAAGAATATGGTACTGAAGCCATCTCCTCTATCTCTTCTTTGGATGAGGGGCACAATCTCTTACTCAACTTGAAATGATTTGCAAGTGGAATGCTGACCGGTTTAGCTTTATCCATGTTGAATCTCTTTATCACCCGTTCAACATACTTCTCTTGAGATAGCCATAACCTTCTATTCTTCCTATCTCGGATTATTTGCATTCCCAAAATTTGTTGAGCTGGTCCTAAGTCTTTCATATCAAAGGACTTAGACAATTCTTTCTTCAGGTGACTAATTTTCATTGCATCTTGTCCAACGAGCAACATGTCGTCCACATATAGCAAAAGTGCAATGAAGTTTCCACCTGAAAATTTTTGAATATAAACACACTGGTCTGCTGCAGTCCTTTTATAGCCTTGACTCACCATAAACGAGTCAAACTTCTTATACCATTGTCTTGGTGCTTGCTTGAGGCCATACAAGGTCTTCTTCAGCTTGCATACGAGGTTTTCTTTCCCTGAAACCTCAAATCCTTCTGGCTGCTCCATGTAGATTTCTTCATGTAAATCACCGTGAAGAAATGCTGTCTTCACATCCATCTGTTCAAGCTCTAGGTTTAGACTTGCTACTAAACCAAAAATGACTCGAATTGAAGTCATTTTTACCACTGGTGAAAAAATCTCATCAAAGTCAATTCCTTTCTTCTGAAGAAATCCTTTGACCACCAATCGGGCTTTGTGTTTCACCACCTTTCCGCTGCCATCTTTCTTGAGCTTGAACACCCATTTATTCTTTAGTGCCTTCTTTCCTGTTGGAAGCTCAACCAACTCATAAGTATGATTTTTCTGTAAGAATTCCATCTCATCTTGCATTGCTTGCAGCCACTTTTCCTTCTCTTGATGAGAAACAGCTTCCTGGAAACTCTCTGGCTCCCCCTCTTCAGTAAGCAGAATATACTCAGATTCTGGAAATCTCTTTGATGGAATTCGGCCTCGCTCAGATCTCCGAACTTGTAAACCACTGGTTTCAGGAGGTGTACCATCATATGACCGCTGTGATGGCCCTGCAGCTGCTTGAGAGGATTGAGTCTCCCCCTGCTCAATATCCCCTTCTTCCTCCTGGTCTGCTTCTGGTATATCTTCATACACCTCATTATCTTCTGTGGCTATTTGTGCTGGTGCTGGATTAGGACAAAAATTCTCGGCACTAGAACTACAATTAGGAGACATTCTGGGCTTTTCAATGTCTTCCATTTTCTGGTTTTCATGGAATACTACATCCCTGCTTCTAATAACCTTCTTTGTTTTCGGGTCCCATAACCTGTATCCGAATTCTTCATCTCCATATCCTATAAAGATGCATGGAGTAGATCTTGCATCGAGCTTCTGTCTGAGCTCCTTGGATACATGTACATAAGATAAACAACCAAACACTCTTAAATGAGAGTAGGAGGGAATCTTACCCGACCACATTTTCTCCGGAATTTCAAAATTCAACGGTACTGACAGTGATCTGTTGATTAAATAGCAGGCGGCACGAACAGCTTCTCCCCAGAATGGCTTTGGCAGCTTAGCCATACTGATCATACTTCTGACCTTTTCCATAATGGTTCGGTTCATTCTTTCAGCTATTTCATTATGTTGTGGGGTGCGAGGGACCGTCTTCTCATGTCGAATGCCGTGTCTTCTGCAGTAGGCATCGAACTCCTTGGAAGTATACTCGCCTCCATTATCTGAGCGGAGGCATTTCAGCTTCTTTCCTGTTTCACGCTCTACCATGATATGAAACAGTTTGAAGTAATCCAATACCTGGTCCTTAGTCTTCAAGAAATATACCCACACCTTCCGTGAAGCATCATCAATGAAGGTCAGAAAATACTTGTTGCCACCTAATGATTCCACCTCCATGGGACCACAAACATCAGAGTGCATCAGACTAAGCAACTCTGATCTTCTCGATGCAGAGGAACTGAAGGAGACTCTATGTTGCTTACCAAACAAGCAGTGATTACAAGGATCTAGCGCAGCATCCTTGCAAACAGTAATAAGCTTCTTCCTTGCCAAAGTGGACAATCCTTTTTCACTCATGTGACCGAGTCTCTGGTGCCACAGATTTTGAGACGCCTCTCCTTCTACAATATTGAGGCTATCTGCACATATCTTCACATGAGTCTTGTACAGCGTTCCACAAATATGTCCTCGGGCGACAACTATGGCACCTTTCGTCATTTTCCATGTGCCTTTACTGAAGTAGTTGTCATAGCCTTGCTTGTCTAAGGCTGCTCCTGAAAGTAGATTAAGCCGAAGATCTGGAACATGACGGACATCCTTCAAAGTGACTGTACAACCAACATTCGTTTTTATCTGAATATCACCAGTTCCCATAATCTTTGCAAAACTGGAATTTCCCATCTTTACCGTACCAAAGTCTCCTGCTTTGTACGTTTTGAAGAAATCTCTGTGTGGAGTGACATGATAGGATGCTGCAGTATCGACTACCCACTCAACATCTTGGGTTGATATATGAAGGCATGTCTCTTCTTCGGTGGAGCAGAGCGCCACTTCTCCTGTAACAGTGACTAGTGTCTCTCCATCCTTCTTCGGCTGATTACCTTGGAGTCTCTGCTCTCTCAACAACTTTCTGCAGTTCTTCTTCATGTGACCCTCCAGGCCACAATGATAGCACTTATATGATGATTTTCTGCCGTCTGTAGATCTGCCTCTGCTCTTGCTCCTGCCTCTCCCCCTATCTCGACCACTTCTTTGCTGTCTTCCTCTCTCTGTGACGAGGGCATGTGACTGATCCATGCCCATGTCTTTTCTCCTGGCCTCTTCATTAAATATGGCATCCTTAACCATAGACATAGTAAGTTTGCCATTCGGGGCCGAATTGCTGAGAGAGACTACCAATGTCTCCCAACTGTCTGGAAGAGAGCTTAGAAGTAGGAGGGCCTGATCCTCATCCCCTAGTTGATAATCCACAACAGATAGTTGATTTACCAAGCTCTGGAACTCACTGGTGTGCTCGGCTACAGAAGTTCCACTCTGTAATTTTAGATTTACCAATCGCTTAAGCAACAGGGCTTTGTTCCGAGCAGTCTTGGCCTGGTACATGTCCTCCAATTTTGTCCAGAGGGCATATGCATCCGTTTCCTTCGATACATGATGGAAGACACTGTGGTCGATCCATTGCCTGATCTGACCGATCGTTTTCTTGTTTAATTTCTTCCACTCTGCTACTTTGCTGGGATCAGGATTTTCTCCTTTAGCTTCTATAGGATCAAACAGATCCTTACAATTGAGGAGATCTTCCATCCGAGGTCTCCAAAGTGTATAATTTGTGGCAGTGAGCTTAACCATAGCTCCCGAAGATGATTCTTCCATTGACATTATGGCTTGACAAAAAATGGAGCTGAATTTGGCAAAACGGAGTTAACCGTTGCGTTCGGAACGGCCGAAAATGGTGGACTTGACTCTTCCGGGGTCAAAATATGATTACCAGAAATTTTAGGGCAAAACTGTAATTTCATAAAATTTCTGGGTCAACCTGCAAATACAGAAACTTCAGGGGTCCGTCTGTAATTTCCAATATTTCAGGGGCTGTTCCGTAATTTCAGACACTACAGGAGTCAATCTGTAATTTCCACTAATTCAAGGGCTGTTCCTTAATTTCAGAAACTACAGGGGTCAATCTGTAATTTCCACTAATGCAGGGGCTGTTCTGTAATTTCAGAAAGTAGTGATGACGTGGCAGATCGTGCTGACGTGGCACCACGTGGCAGATGACGTGGCGATGACGTGTCTGATGACGTGTCGGCTGGCGTGGCAGGTGTGCTGACGTGGCTGCTGACGTGGTCGTCTTCAACCTCCAGACGGCGCGTGAGGCGCGTGAACAGTTGCAAAAAAACTTCAGTCGGCGCGTGCGGGCGCGTGGGACGTCAGTTTTCTCTCCGGCGAACTGCGTTGTTCTCCTCTCGTCGGCTACTTTCACCTGGGATTGTCAAATTAATTATTTAAGCAATTTTTCGAAACACCAACTTGAAGAACAGTAGCTTTGTTTCTCCAAATTTTGAACCCAAGCTCTCGACCTGGAGCTCTGATACCATTTGTTGTGGTTCTCTGACCACGTTAGAGAAGAAATATGAGAAGAAAATAAAAAAAAATTCTATTACTCTCTTGAAATAGAATACAAAAATACAAAAACTTCTCTCTCTTGGATTCTCACGTGGAATCTCTCCCTACACCCTCCAATTCTCTCTGGAATTGCTCACTCTTCTCTCAAGTTCTCTCTGGAACTTAAACACTCTCTCTCTCGGAGTTTTCTCTCAATATTCCTCACTTGGGATAATATTGATGCTCTCTTGGCTTGTGTTTTGCATGGAATGGGAAGGAGCCTATTTATAGGCTTACAAAGCCACAATCTTCAACAGCTTAGCCCACAATTGTTGATTGGTGCAGCAATGGTGTCAACAATGGTGGCTGTCAAAAATGGTGGCCGTGGTTGGTGTGGCTGTGGTTGGTGCGGCTGTGGTTGATGCGGCTGGACTTCACAAAAAGTTGTACTTCTTTAATCAGCTTCAATCTTCAATCTTTTGCTCTCGCATAAGACTTGATTGGGCTCTTACTTTCCTCAGAAGCTTCTTTACCTTTTCTGTGAAGGAATCCCATACTTTTAGATTTTCAAAATTCCAACTTGATCTATAACTCTCAAATATTCTACAACCCACGTTTCAACCCTTTTCTTGGACGAAATCTCCCTATCCAACAACTCATCATTAATGGACATCTCTAATAACAATGTGTTCTTAAAGCCAATTGTCATATCCACCACCACCATCACCAGGGTTGACAGAAATCAAGCAAAACATAATGAAGGTTGAGATTGAGTTCAGGGTACTTTTGGTCTTCTCCGTCCACTTGCATTGAGTTGCCAAAGCAGAATTCAACCATATGCATTCAAAGGGCAAAAAAAAGAAAAGAAAAATGTGGAGAAAGTGTTTGACGGTAAATCCTTTGCTATTTTTGGACTTGAGGCGATTTGGGATGCCTTATTCCCTAGATAAATAGTAAATAGTTCATTATTGCCAAGCTGTTTTATATTATATAATCATAATATATAAATAGTTATATTTTATATATTATCTATTCCTGTGCTTACACACCAAATGCTCAAACAAATTAATTAGCGAACTGCCTTTCTCCTTTGCACAAAATAAAGAACATATTTACGAAAATTTAGTTGGCAGCTTGCTAGTTGGTAACCTTGAATGGATCAGGAGGAACTAAGCTAGCTAGCTAGCTAGCTATTCTCTAGAAAGCATGGAGTGGTTCTTGAAATATTTTCTTGTTTTTTGTTTTAATTTTATTTTTGCCACCAAAGGTTTTGCTTCTATCTTGCAGGAAAAATATTTCTGTTATGGCCAATATCCTCCTGGACCCTCGGATGGCCTATGGTAGGAACCTTGTTGGATCTTGGAAAAATGCCTCATAGGGCTCTGTCAGAGCTTAGATGCAAGTATGGTCAGGTTATATGGCTAGGACTAGGTGTCATATATAAACAACATGGTCACCGAGCTCTTTAAGAATTATGACCTTTCGTTTGCAGAACGCACTCGTAGCTGTGTCTATGAGCATGACTTTCACAAGATCTCCTTGGCTCTAGCCGCTTATAGCTCGCGTTGGGGTGTATTAAGGAGCCAGCTGGTCACTGTCTGGCATGTTAGTCAACAAGACATCAATGAAACAGCCTTAATACGTCAAAATGTTTTGTGGATCGAAGAAGAACCTAGGAAAATGAGACAAGGGCAAGGACTTCATGTAACTAGGTTTGGGTTTCTCATGACCTTCAATCAATGAGAGGTAAGAGCAATCATAAAAGGGAGAAGATCGTCATGGACTATCTATTGGTCCCAAAAAAATGCAAGAGGGCAAAAAGACGCCGTCATCATGGACTATCTATTTTCTCCAAAAAAAATCCAAGACGGCAAAAAAATAAATTAGTACATATCCATCAAGCGATTCCTTTTTTAATTTTTTTGATTAAGTTAGGAATGGATTTTTGAGTACCAGGTTTGAATATGTAAATTATCATTTGTGATCACTACTCATTTGGGTTTTCTTTCAAAGAATAGGATTGAAAAACTCATTCATATTAGGGTTAATTAAATAGACTGCCCCTACTTTAAAAGTTTTGTAGAGTTATATAAATTTTACAGCTCATGAAAATATTATTTTCTCACTAAAATATTAAAACTACTTAGAAAAAATTTATATACTTCAAGCCTATATAATCGATCACATATATTGACCAATATTGTAGACAAGGAAAATCAATTATGTTATCTTTATTGATGAATATAAACAATAATATTACACTTGATATAAATATTGTCAGTATGTTAAATGAGATCAAGAAGTTGATAAGCCGCTTATATTTATGCTTTTAATTATTATTCTTTCCCACACATCTAGTGCCAATTAAACTTTTGGACCAAAATCCCATAAACATAACTATAGGCTCAATATATATATATATATACATATATGTATATATATATGTATATATATATATATGTATTTTTATTTTCTCTTTTTCTTTTTCCCTTAAGCCTCTTCACTCTATCATAATACTAATATGTGATGAATATTGTTTATACTCTTAAAAATGTGTATTCAATTTATATTACATTTGGTATAAATATTATTAATATGTTAAATGAGACCAACAAGTTGATAAGCCGCTTATATTTATGCCTTTTATTATCATTCTTTCCTAGTGCCAATTAAACTTTTGGACAAAAATCCCATAAACATAACTATTGGCTCAATACATATATACACGTATATATATATATATATATGTATATATATATGTATTTTTATTTTCTCTTTTTCTTTTTCCCTTAAGCCTCTTCACTCTACAATGATACCAATACGTGATGAATATTGTTTATACTCTTAAAGAGGTGTATTTAATTTATAATTTAAAAGATTTTAAAAGTATTTAGAAATTTAAAAGTATTCGATTTAAATTTTAAAAGAGTTCATACAAGTTTAATAATATTCAATTCATATTTTAATGGATTTTATAAAATTTTATTAAAATCTAGATATACTCAACTATGACTTTGTAGAATTCTTTAAAATATATATGTATTCAAAAAGTTATTGATTTTAAAAAATTTTAAAAAATAATATATTTAAAAAATAAAATTGTAAAAAAAATTATCAATATAAAATTTAATATTCATTTCAAAAATTTTGTTAGATTCTTATAAATTCTTTATAGAGTTTATTGAATTTCATAACAATTTATCAAATACATTAAAATCTATAAATTATTTTAAATTTATTAAATTTTATATTTAATACACCCAAGAAGGTGTATTATAGTTTGTCTTAAAAAATTTTAATTAATCGAATTAGTATTTTTGTTTGAGAATAATTATTTTTATAAACTCTTGAATTAATCATAATCATAAAAACTTTTTTTTAATTGAGAAAAAGTTAAAAATGCTGATTTATGGGAGGGAAGGGTTGGAAACAAATTGCATTAAGAAATATTGGAAGGCAGCTAAATTGAATTTAAAAAACGATTCGTCACGGTTAAATATTGAATTTAAACAATTGATTTATCTTGATGTATCCGTTATTCCTTTTAATACAACTTTTGATTACTGACCCAAAAAAAAAAATAATAATAGTAATTTGAATTTAAAAGTTGACCTTAAAATTATGACGAATCAAGACATCAGCGACTACTTAATTTCCTCAACCGCCGCCGCCGCCGCCGCCGCCACCATACGCAATCCGGCCCCAACACCGAAGTTTGTTTTAAATTTTATATTTGACTGAAAATAAATCTATTCGTCAACTTCTACTTCTCTGTACGTGTGCAATGAGATTTTGTGTTCTATATATTTGACTTCCCAAAAATCATAGCACAAATTATTGCCCAAGTTGGGAGACTTGCGTTTTAACCAAAGGGAGCCCAAAATCAAAACAAAAAGAAAAAGGAGAAATGGGATTAACTTTGAGTTCGCTATTTTCGTGTAGTGTTTTCTTATTAGCAGCTCTGTTCCTTTCGTTGAAATGGATAAAATCAGAGAAAGAAACCAAACAGAGTCAGAGCCCACCAGGCCCGCGAGGATTGCCAGTAATCGGCAACATGTTGGATCTTGGAACGATGCCACACCGGACCCTTTTCAACCTCCGAACCAAATATGGTCCTCTTCTTCGGTTAAAGCTTGGATCAATCAACACCGTTGTCGTTCAGTCAGCACAAGTAGCAGAACAGCTCTTCAAGAATCACGACCATTCTTTCTGTGACCGCAAGTGTCCTGCAGCATTAACAGCCCACGATTACAACCAGGGATCAATCATCGTTGGTCAATATGGCTCCTACTGGCGCTTGCTCCGCAGATTTTGCACCATGGAGCTTCTCGTCACCAAGAGGGTCAACGAAACGGCACCGCTTCGCCACAAATGCGTCGATACCATGTTAAGCAAGATCGAAGAGGAGTCTGCTGCTGGAGTCGCCAGTGGAGAAGCAGGTATGGTGAATTTGGCACACTGTCTCTTTCTCATGGGTTTCAATTTGGTTGGCAATCTTATGCTTTCCAGGGATCTATTGGACTCGGAGGAAGGGAAAGAATTCTTCGAAGCCACAAATGGGATATCAAAGTGGGTGGGAAAGCCGAATCTGGCTGATTTTCTACCTTTCTTGAACTGGTTGGATCCGCAGGGAGTGAAGAGAAACACAGCCAAGCACTTGGAAAAGGCATTAAAGATTGTGGGAAGGTTTGTGAAGGACAGGGCTGAAGAGCACAAGCTAGGGAAACAGAGGACGACAAAGGACTTCTTAGATGCGTTGTTAGAGTATGAAATCCATGGAAAAGAAGGACCTGATAAGATCTCAGAACATCATATCAACATAGTTTTACTGGTAATCTAACAACAACAACATGTAGTTCTAGAAATCATATAATATTGTTCTATATATATGCATATATTTTTTTTGGCTAAAAATAATACTGTTCTATATGTGTGTACGAATTTGGGAATTGAATATGCTAAATGAATACAGGAAATGTTTATGGCTGGATCGGAGACAACAAGCAGCACAATTGAATGGGCAATGGCAGAGCTTCTCCGGAATCCAAAATCAATGCAAAGGGCTAAAGAAGAGCTTAATCGAGTTGTTGGACCAAACAGGAAGGTTGAAGAAAGTGACATGGATAATCTTCCATACTTGGAAGCAGTGGTGAAGGAAACACTAAGGCTGCATCCTCCAATTCCTTTGCTAATTCCTCGGAATGCAATGGAAGATACAAAGTTCATTGGTTATATGATACCCAAAGATAGTCAAATTTTTGTGAATGTTTGGGGAATTGGCAGAGACCCAGAATCATGGGATGAACCTTTATCTTTCAAGCCCGAGAGGTTTATTGGGTCAAAAATTGAGTACAAGGGACAGAACTATGAGTTGCTTCCATTCGGATCTGGAAGAAGAATTTGTGTGGGACTTTCGCTTGCTCACCGTATGGTTCATCTTGCTCTGTCATCCCTCCTTCATACTTTTGAGTGGAATTCTGTTCCCGAAACTTTAGACATGAATGAGAGGCTGGGGATATCAGTAAGAAAGCTGGTGCCTCTTGAAGCAATACCCAAGAAGATTTCAATTTAAGATTGAATCTGTTTTTAGTGTTTAATTATGTTAATTGGATTCGTCTTAGTTTCCTGTTTTTGGACAAGACAGCTTTGCCCAATTAACCCATTTTATCTGGGGTTCATCTATGTATGAGTGGGGATGTTGTAGTCTATTATGGACGATTATAGCTGAGAAATATAATGTTTGAGACAATTTGATTTATAGCCATGAACGGTGAACCATTGTCCTTTATTGCTTTAAAAGACCAAACATATTAGTGACAGAGCTATAATAGATGACCTAATAACTGCAAACAAATCATCTGACTATATATTTTAGCCTTTAGCGGCGGAAGATATTATTTTAATTAGTGTAACAGCTCAATTGGATTTTATTTATTTATTTATTTATTTATTTTTTTGGGGGTGGAGAACTTTGAGATTGTAGAATTTGTAAATCCTAGAGAAAATTTATTTTCACAGTTATTCTAAAAAAAATGTCATTATGAAATTCTATATGAAACTTGTTTCATTTATGTTTTTAAATACGAATTTACTTTCATTTTTGAAATACAAATTTATGCAATGCATATTTGTAAATCCCAATCTATCATTATTAACCAAATACCAACAAGTAATTCTTAAAAACTGATTTCCAAAAAATTGATATCCGCATAATTTTGAAAACAGAGCCATAGGATCTATGGATTGGAAAGTGACTCCTGTAAAGTTCTGCAAACATGGACGGACCGAAGTGGGGTAACGTACCAACCTCAATTTATTTATTTTTTATTATTTTTTTACTTTTAATATTTTTAAATTTTTTAAATTTTTAAATTTTTATTTATTTTTTATGCTGTTGACAGATTTAATCCTCAGCGCTCCTCGTCAGCTCTACCATACGTTAACTTATTTGTCTTTTTATTTTCTATTATTTTCTTACCTTACCTTGAACATACTCTTTTACAATATTAAGTATTTAATATATGATGGAAATAGTTTTTGAAATAAATATAATTGAAATATATATAACTTTTTAGCAAAATAATTATTACTTAACCATTATACTATATATTTAATAACAAAAGAAATATATAATTAAAACAAAATTATGATTATCCAATGCTTATTTATCTATTAACTTTTGTTGATAAATACTTTTTGTTTTAATTTCACAAAAATTGAGTTGCCAAATTTATGAATTTAATTATATATTTCTTTCAGTCATCTTTTTCTTTATACAAATATTTAATTTACTTTAGTTAGTTAATTAGTGTCAAAATCAACTTTGTTCATCTTCAAAGAGTATAAATGATATTTTATTTTATAAATTTATAATAAATTTAGTGTGAAAGGCAAACCAATTTTGTCAAAATCATTGAAATTATATATATATATATATATTTTTTTTTTAAATATTGGATAAAATAAAAAGGAATTATAAATTTGAAAACAATGTTTTTTTTTTTTTAAAAAAAAATCCAACACTATTATATATTTTTAAAAATATATATCTTATCACATGCCCGTACAAAGATTTCCTGTCTGCAAAATTATTGTGGATGCCTAGAAATTTGTAGAAGATGAGAAAAAGGTGGTGATGTGAATAAGTATTTTCTTTTTTTTGGGAAGAGTGAAATAAAGCTGCCTGTGTGGGGGGGTCGTGATAGAAAATACTTAAATAAAATATTATGTACGGTTTATTCATAGAGAAGGAAATTGGCCAATTAAATTCCTATAGCCTTATTCACCACAAAAAAAAAAGAAAAAAAAGAAAAAAAAAGGGAATTGCCCATAGCCTTGCCTGATATTTAATGAATTTTGACGATCAGCAAGTATGATTGTGGCTCTCATGTCTTCTTGTAAAGGATGCTGTTCAGAGCTCTAAGTTCTTAATAAAATTTCTCTAATCTTTCATTAAAATAAAAACAATAACAATAATAATAAAGTTTCTTAAAATAATTTTCCCATAAAAAAAAAAAAAATCTAAATATGTGTAACCTATGAAGTGTATATCTTGGGGATGAGTGATTGAGAAAGACCACCAAAGTGTCAGGCCCAGCAGTTCAATTTCACGGAACCAACAGCAGCCTATGGAGCCATAGGTGTCATGTGAAGTCTGGACAGTTCTGTAGTAAGATTAGGATTCATTTTTGAAAGTCCAAAACAAAATAAAATCTTCTGTAAAAGCTAATTGGATGTAAACTTCAATTTATATGGTCCTTAGCGGACCCTTCAAGAATGTTTTACAGAAATCCTCCTTGATTTTTTCATCTTTTATTTTCATTCACTTTCTTCTACAGTAATTTATTTCTCAATTGGGAGACACAATAAAGAGAACAATGGGTTCCGATTAATTCGTAAAGAATATTGACCAACATTTGTTTAAAGGAAACAGAAAACACATGTCACATTTAAATTCCAAAATTTATACCATAATAATTTCACAGTTGTCGTTATTGTTTGTTTGCTTTTCATTTGTTTTGTTTTTTAACGTTGTTATTATTATTATTATTATTTTTGGTGAAATAATAATTCATTGCTAAAAGCATAAAAAATCTCCAAAAAGGGAAGAGATTACAGAGAAAGGCCACTATTAAGCATCTCAGCAGCCAAATTATTCAAAATATCTCCTTGAAGAGAGTCTAAATTACAATTATTTAAATCAAACAACAAGTATCCAAGGCTGTTAGCGTAATTTGACAATAGATCAATTCCCATAACCAATACTACCTGAAAAGATAGGATCTCGTGGATAGAAACCTTCAAAAATAATTGAATGTCCCACAACAAGAAAATAATTGAATAGAGACAGAACATAGTTATGTAATAGGTGGTTAGATTTTAGATATAAGATATGCTACATACTTCAAGCGCATTCAACCAAAAGAGCTCAAACTCGCAGAAAATGGAGTTCACTTTCAGTTTGCTATTTTGGTGTAGTGCTCTCTTATTAGCAACACTACTTCAGCTAAGCAAGAGACAGTCTCAAAAAACGAAGCAGCAGCAACCTCCAGGCCCGCGAGGATGGCCGATAATAGGCAACATATTGGACTTGGGAGCCATGCCTCACCAGACACTTTACAAGCTCCGACCCAAATACGGGCCCATTCTCTGGTTGAAGCTCGGCTCCATGAACACCATAGCCGTCCAATCTGCCAAAGCCGCCGAGCAGCTCTTCAAGAATCACGACCTCTCTTTCTGCGACCGCAAGTGTCTCATCGCATTGACATCTCAAAACTATAACCAGGGATCCGTCGCCGTGAACCAGTACGGACCTTATTGGCGCGTGATGCGACGCCTTTGCAACATGGAGCTTCTGGTCAACAAGCGAATCGTCGACACGGCTCCTATCAGGGGCAGATGTGTGGACGCCATGATTCAGTTCATCCAAGACGACTCGGCTGCTAAACGTTCGAGAGGAGAAGCGGGGGCGGTCAACTTGGCTCACTATCTTTTCCTCACCTCATTCAATGTGGTTGGGAACCTTGTGTTTTCGAGGGATCTATTGGATCCGCAGTGCAGAGAAGGGAACGAGTTTTTTCACGCCATGGATAATATCATGAACTTGGCCGGAAAGCCTAATGTAGCTGACTTTTTACCTCTCTTGAAATGGTTGGACCCTCAAGGAGTTAAGAGAAACATGACGAAACACATGAAAAAGGCCATGGAGATTGCAGGTAAGTTTGTGAAAGAGAGAGTTGAGGAGAAAAAGTCAGGGAGGCTGAAGAGCTCCACAAAGGAGTTCTTAGATGTGTTGTTGGAGTATGAAAGCGATGGTAAGGAGGGACCTGATAAGATTTCAAATCACAATATCAACATAATTGTACTCGTAAGTACAGTCACTTTCTTCCCTTTCTGTGTAACCTAGATTACTCTTAATGGTATGATCCTAAAAAAAAAAAAAAAAAAAAAAAAAAGTTATATATATATATATATATCATAGACTCCTTATGTCTATAGACTCCTTATATCTTGCTGCACGTGTTATTTTATTTTATTGATGAATTATATATATATATATATATATATATGATAATTAATGGCATAGGAAATGTTTCTGGCTGGATCGGAGACAACAAGCAGCACAATTGAATGGGCAATGGCAGAGCTTCTTCGTAGACCCGAGTTGATGCAGAAGGCTAAAGAAGAGCTTAATCGAGTAGTTGGACCTAAGAGGAAGGTTGAAGAAAGAGACATGGATAATCTGCCATATTTGCAAGCTGTGGTGAAGGAAACTCTTAGATTGCATCCTCCAATTCCTCTACTGCTTCCTCGGAATGCACTAGAAGATACCAAGTTTATGGGGTATTTGATACCCAAAGATACTCAAATTTTTGTGAACGTGTGGGGAATTGGAAGAGATCCAGAATCATGGGATGAGCCTTTGTGTTTCAAGCCTGAAAGGTTTATAGGGTCAAATATTGAGTACAAGGGGCAGAACTATGAACTTCTTCCATTTGGATCTGGCAGAAGAATTTGCGTGGGCATGTCACTGGGTCAACGTATGGTTCATCTTGCTCTGGCCTCTCTACTTCATAGTTTTGATTGGAAAATTGTTCCTGAAGCTTTAGACATGAGTGAGAGGATGGGAATAACTCTCAGAAAACTAGCACCCCTTGAAGCTATACCCTTGAATCCTTCCCTGTGACAATGACTATTACTATTTAGATTATTAATAAATCCACATTGTATGGACCTAGCTGTTTGTGTATTTTATTAGTATTATTTTAGATTATTAATAATTAATCTTAAGGATCAATAGCTCATTTGTTATCCCTCTGAATCTATTTTTCAATTCTTTTGGAAAAATAAATATTAAGTTCTATATATTTGGGAAAAAGAAAATTGATAATGCTGTAACCACCTTCTTTTTTCTCAAAATTTTTTTCAATATTAAAGATTAGGGAATTCAAACTTGCTCAAGGTTTTGATTGAATAAAATTTAACATTCAAAATAAATTGCCTTAAGAAAGAGGGGATATATGTGATTATCAATTGTCTGCCTTTAAATTTTTAACTTTATAAATCTAAAAACCTAGATGGAAAATATGATCCTTTAAATAAAGAGTTCATGCTTTTCTAGGCAGCTTTTTCGGTTCTCACAAATTACTTTCGGACGTCTAATCACCAGTTTGTCCTACAAGTTTTTTTTTTTTTTTCTTTTTTTCTTTTTTTCCACATCTGATTAGATTAAATTTGTAATAATTCAAGGAACAATTCGTCCAAGTTGATTGGGCCGGACATGGACAGGGTTGCAGCAAATAGAACCGCCTCCAAAAGATTCTCCATGCACGGGTGGACGGGTGTCTCCAGCCTGTCTAAACTCTCCACCATATTATCAACTGGTTTTTTTTCATAGTTGCTTTTAATTAGGCTAATTATTTGATTTTAAAAAAGTGTTAATTCAAATGTCTAAGACCCACCTCCTTCCCCAAAAAAAAAAAAAAAATATTTGTATCGATCCTCGACGTCTAAAAACATAAAGATATAATATGAAACTTTTTTTTTTTCCTTGCCGAAAATATAATATAAAACTAAGTAATTGCTCTTTTCTGTTTGTTTAATATTAATTATTAGCATATGGAAATGTGCCTCATGTGATAACAAATTAAAACCAAAAAAGGAAAAAAAATTAAAGTATGCGCCGTCCTTGTTCGATAAGAACAACAGACTTTATATTTTATAAGTATTTTTTTTTCAAATGATAGAGCTACAGGGAGATAGAGAATATAATCATTAGTTGAACGATTGGATCAGATTCATTAAGATATAATTCAGATTTGTTTAATAGAAGCAGGAGAAAAGCCAGTCAAATAATTCAAAAAATATATATATTATATATGTATCATACATTTCACAATTAGTTCTAACGTGATTCACGCTTTTGTAAATAAAATGATCGGATCAAAATTTGGACAGAAACCTTTTATTATTTGCAAATTTGGACAAAAAGGTTATTAGAATGAAAATTAATGGACTGTCGTATAATTTTAAATATATTTTTTTCGTCTGAATCTCTTTGCTTTTAAAATGGGGTTGAAATGGTAATCATATAATTTAATGATTACAAAAAAATAGACTTAACTGCTAATAAAGTATACTACATAATCTCAGCACGTCAACCAGGAGATATGTAATGATTAGAAAAAATAGACTTAACCGCTAATAAAGTATACTATATAATCTCATCATTTCAACCACAAGACCACTAACTCACAAAAAAAAAAAAGATCAAATGGAGTTGGCTTATGGTATGCTATGTTCATGTAGTGTTTTCTCAGTAACAGTTCTAATCATTTTGTTAAGCTGGAGAAAATTTGGGAAAGATACCAAACAGAAAGTACCCCCAGGGCCGCAAGGATGGCCAGTAATTGGCAACATATTGGATCTTGGAACCATGCCCCACCAGACCCTATACAAGCTTCGATCCAAATATGGAACACTTCTTTGGTTAAAATTGGGTTCGATGAACACCATGGTACTCCAGTCTTCCATGGCGGCAGAGCAACTCTTCAAGAACCACGACCTTTCTTTTTGTGACCCCAAGTGTCCCGATGCATTAATACCCCACAACTATTATCAGGGATCACTTGCCTTCGGTCGCTATGGCTCCTATTGGCGCATCCTTCGAAGACTTTGCACAATGGAGCTTCTAGTCAATAAACGGGTCAACGACACGGCTGCGCTCCGGCGAAAATGCGTCGACGCCATGTTACGGCACATAGAACGAGATTCGGCTGCTGGACTTGCAAGAGGAGAATCTGGCGAGGTGAACTTGGCTCACTCTCTTTTTCTCATGGCATTCAATCTGATTGGCAACCTTATGGTTTCGAAAGATCTGTTGGAGTCGGAATCCAGGGAAGGGAAAGAGTTCTTTGATGCCATGGACAAGATCATGGAGTTTGTAGGTAAGCCGAATCTGGCTGACTTTCTACCTTTCCTGAAATGGTTGGATCCTGAAGGGGTGAACAGGAACATGAAGGAACATATGGGAAAGGCCATGAATATTGCAGGAAGGTTTGTGAAAGAGAGAGTTGAGGAAAGGAAGATAGGTAAGCAAGGGATGGCAAAGGACTTTTTAGATGCATTATTGGAGTACGGAAGCGATGGAAAAGAAGGACCTGATAGGATTTCAGACCACAATATCAACGTTATTGTACTGGTAACCATCTTCATCGCCTTTTCACTATGCAATTATGTATATATCTTATTTAACAATATATTGTTTGATAGTATCACCATCCATTTAGTGTTTGATACGTAGCTTAGTTAATACTAAAATTCTATATTAAAAGGTTAGCCAGTCCCACATATTGATAACTAAATGGAAAAAAATGCCACCTGGTCATGTACATAAGAAGCATATGACATAAAATAGTTATTTTCCAACATATAACATGGTTCTTGGTTCACACTTAGAGGAAGTTGATTTTGGTAAACTGTATGTGTTAATGGCTCAGGAAATGTTTCTGGCTGGATCGGAGACAACAAGCAGCACGGTTGAATGGGCGATGACTGAGCTTCTTCGCAATCCCAAGTCAATGCAAAAGGCTAGAGAAGAGCTTAATCAAGCCGTTGGACCAAACAGGAAGGTTGAAGAAAGTGACATGGACAATCTGCCATATTTGCAAGCAGTAGTGAAGGAAACACTGAGGTTACATCCACCGCTTCCTTTGTTGGTTCCTCGGAATGCAATGGAAGATACCGAGTTCATGGGGTATCTAATACCCAAAGATACTCAAATTTTTGTGAATGTATGGGGAATTGGAAGAGATCCAGAAACATGGGATGAGCCTTTATGTTTCAAGCCTGAGAGATTTACAGGGTCAAATATTGAGTACAGGGGCCAGAACTTCGAGTTGATTCCATTCGGATCTGGTAGAAGAATATGCGTGGGTCTTTCACTAGCTCATCGTGTGGTTCATCTAGCTCTTGCCTCTCTCCTTCATACTTTTAACTGGAATTTGAATCCTAAATTTTTAGACACGAACGAGAGGGTGGGGATAACACTTCGAAAGCTCGTATCCCTTAAAGCAATACCCAGGAAACGTTCATTAGGTGAATGACTGTTAGAAAAAAGCATCAGTGAAAATAATATTACTCAATATTTAAGTGTATGTATTCGCAATTTTAATTATCTCAATTAAATTTGTTTTTCCAGCTGCCTTGTTGAAGTCTGTTTGTGAAAAATCTATATGCAACTATTGTACTGATGCTTTCGTTTAACAAATAATTTATATTATATTCGAATATTTATCAATTATTTATATTATTTAAAAAATTATTTTATAGGATCTATATATTTTGTAATTATTGTATTTTTTTGATAAATATATATTTTGTAATGTCGTAGCAACTAGATTATCACTTAAACAAGTAACCAGCAAGCACAAGAAAATCCAGATTCTCTGAAGAAAGTAAGATGAAACACTAAAAAGAAGAAATACAACTAGTTTATGTGATTCAACTGCCAAGGTAACATATTATTTTCAGAGGCAAACAAAGAGAAAATACAGATTCAAGCTTAAAACAGTTTATCAATGCCATTTCACTACAAAAGCTAAATGAAGGCTCAACTCTCACAAGAAAGAATCCTCAGCTTACCCTAGCTTTCACACACATACATACGTATATATGGGTATATAGTCTAGACACATGCCAAATCAATTATTACACATAAGCACCAAATTTGTCTTGGACTCAACAATTCTAATTAAAAAACTCCAGTACCGAATACAATGAAATAACTATCACATCGGCACACATTATATAGGTGATGTATGTAATTTTGATGTTGCTCTAAGCACAATTCATTAGATTTTGGTGGAAATAATATGGTATAATTTGTATAGACTAATATACATCTTTTTTTTATATTGACTGACAAAGCCCTCAAATAATATATCATTTTACATAAGTAATAATTGTTTTTTGTCAATAACAACTTCTTTTCTTGATTATAATTTAGAAAGAGGATTTTCACAAAGTTTAAATGAATAAGTGTATTGTTAATGGTTTTGTATACAATAACAACTCTTTCATTTCTCATTTAGAATTTGTTATTTATTTATGGTCTATGCCGAAGCAAGAGCCGTGTTATGTTACTAAGCCTTGGCAGAGTGGCAGCACAAGAAAAACATCTTTCTAATCAATCAGGTGCTGCTATATCAGCTGTGAATTTTCACAACACGTGAGGGCAATCATTTAAAAAAAAAAGCTATATATAATCCTTAAAAAACCGGAGTTCGAATTTCCCATATGTGAAAGAAAATTGAATAAAAAAAAAAAAAAAAAAAAAAAAAAAAAAACCCAATAAACTTAAATGAATACTATATTTGGTACAACTGCACACTAAACAGTAAAAAAATAAAAAAATGAAACGCGTGGAATTTGAGGCAATTTAAAGCATATCTTAGAAAGAATTAAAGCGTATCTTAAAAAAATAATAGTTTATAAAATTGAAATGTACTCGTGATCAGAGGTGCCATCCCTATCTTACTTTTTTTTTTTTTTTTAATAAAAAAAAAATCTTTTCTTCTTTTCCCTTTTTTTTTTAATTAGTACTTTAATAATTTTCAAAGAGAAAACGACAAAATATATAAAACATATATATTTATACAAATGACCATAAAATTTATCAAACTGCAATACTGTATATATTCACCATCCGCCATTGAATTTTAACAATATGTATATGCAGACAAGAATTAAGATCTTCTGTCCTCACATGTTTGTCCCGTTGCCTGTTCACAAATGAATGCTTGGTCCATATTATATTCAATTTTCTTTTCTATTTCTCTACCTTGTTAGCTGTTTCTACAGCAAAACAACTACAGTGGAAGACGATCACGACAAAACGTGCAACAGTCCAAAATACATTTCACCACTATATTTCATAAGCCTAAAGTAAGATATTGGCAAAAAAGGAAAAAAAAAAAAAAAAGAATTGGGGGAGGCACGCATGTGTAAGAGTAGAGAAACTCCAAAGCTTTTCTATTTCTTATATATTGTTTTTATTTCATTTATTTATTTATTTTCCCTAAAACGTCCAACACAACTTACGGAATGGGTTTTTGCACACCAGCAAAAGGGATTTTTCTAGATTTAAAATCAAGCTTTACGTGTGCCAATATCTTGGCCATACAATAATACATAATTAACTCTGGTTTTACTTTTACATAACCATGGTTCAATCATTTATCAAAAAAGAAAAGAACATGATTAAATTAAATAACACAATTAACACATGTGCACATTAACCTCCAACGTTCCTAAACCAATATATCACATATAGACTCCAAAACTTATTTCATATTTTATTTTTGGTAAAGTTAATTGAAGAAAATCATAAAAACGTGATAGATATTGCTACCGTAAGTGGCTACATATATGCATCAACCACGAGAGACCTGATCAATCTCAAAATATTATGGAGTTAAGTTTCAGTTTCCCATTTTCGTCTGTCCTTTTATTGTTACCAGTTCTTCTACTCCTTTCGTTGAGGTTGGTTATTATACAATCTTCACGAAAAGAAACCAAACAGCGACCCCCTGGTCCCAAAGGATGGCCAGTAATCGGAAACATGCTGGACCTTGGAGCCAAGCCTCACCAGACCCTCTTCAACCTCCGAGCCAGGTACGGTCCTGATCTTCTCTGGCTAAAGCTCGGCTCCATGAACACGATGGTGGTCCAGTCGGCTAAAGCAGCAGAGCAACTCTTGAAGAACCAGGACGCTTCTTTCTGTGACCGAAAGTGTCCCCATGCATTAACATCCCACAACTACAAAAACGGCACAATCGCCTTCGGTCGCTACGGCTCATATTGGCGCGTTCTTCGTCGCATTTGCACCATGGAGTTCCTCGTCAACAAGCGCGTCAACGACATGGCTCCAGTGAGGCGCAAATGCGTGGATGCTATGATTCAGTTCATGGAAGAGGATTCGGCCGCCGCTCGTGCAAGAGGAGAATCGGGCGCTGTCAACTTGACTCGCTATGTGTTCGTGATGGGATTCAACGTGGTTGGGAACTTTGTGTTTTCAAAGGATCTATTGGATCCCAACTGCAGAGAAGGGAAAGAATTCTTCGTTGCGGTGGACAAGATCATAGAGTTAATGGGAAAGCCAAATGTGGCTGATTTTCTACCTTTCTTGAAATGGCTGGACCCTCAGGGGGTTAAGAGAAACATGACCAAACACATGGCTAAGGCTCTGGAAATTGCTGGAAGGTTTTTGAAAGAAAGAGTTGAGGAGCGCAGGTTAGGGAAACGAAGAGACATAAAGGACTTCATGGAGGTGTTGTTGGAGTATGAAAGCGATGGAAAAGTAGGTGCGCCCGATAAGATCTCCATTGATAAAAATATCAGCATAATTTTACTGGTATGTACGTTCTCTATTATTATTATTTTTTTTCTTGGTATGTGACATGGCATATATATATATATATATATATATAGAGTATTAGTTATCTAATTAGTTCAAATTTGTGATTTGTACTTGTTGATGGCATATATAGGAAATGTTTATGGCTGGATCGGAAACAACAAGCAGCACAATTGAATGGGCAATGACAGAGCTTTTCCGCAGTCCGGAATCAATGCGAAAAGCTAAACAAGAGCTTGATCAGGTCGTTGGACCTAACAGGAAGGTGGAAGAAAGTGACATACACAATCTGCCATATCTACAAGCTGTGGTGAAGGAGTCCATGAGGTTACATCCTGCAGTTCCCTTACTGATTCCTCGAAATGCAATAGAAGATACCAACTTCATGGGGTATGTGATACCCAAAGATACTCAAATTTTTGTGAATGTATGGGGAATTGCAAGAGATCCAGAATCATGGGATGAGCCATTGTGTTTCAAGCCTGAAAGATTTATAGGGTCAAATATTGAATACAAGGGACAAAACTTTGAGTTTCTTCCATTCGGATCTGGGAGAAGAATTTGCATGGGAATTCCACTAGCTCAACGCGTGGTTCATTTTGCTCTGGCCTCCCTCCTCCATACTTTTGAATGGGATTTAGATTCTGATCAAGCTAATTTAAACAGGGGTGAGAGGGTTGGGATCAGTCTGAGAAAGCTAATACCCCTTCAAGCAATACCCAAGAAGCGAAATTAACAGAATGAATGACTAGTAGAGAAATTAAGTATGAATATGAATATCATAATAATAATAACGTGTATCCGTGTGGTGCATTATTTGTTAGTTAAATGTATGCATGCCTTAAGGAAATGCAACTTGGTCGGAAAATTCATTGGTTTTGAGAACAACTAATGAAGTAATTACTTGTCTATTTGGACTACTGTAATTTGGCTTAGAGCCTAAGATACATAAATATATAATTTTTAAATTAGTAACGATAATGACTCAAATGTTTTATTTATTATTATTTGCTTCACTTTATTTTGATTATTCCTTCTTTATGCAAATGCTGATTTTATAAACTTAAAGATGTTCAAATCTGATAAAAATCGATTATTTTTATTTTTATTTGATTTTTTTATACTGTATCATAATTTTATAAAATTAAAATATTATAATTGGATAATTATTTTACATATATATATTGGGTAGAATTCTTCATGTAAACATGTTCACTTTTATAAAAAATAAAAAGCGCATTCATGTTGTAGAAAGTATTGTATATATCCATAAGGTAATTATGAATATCCATTAATTATCAATTATTGTGAAAACAACCGCATTGGTCCGCATATGTTATATATAATATTATATGTATATATAAAATATCTGTATATGTTATGTTGGGAAACAAAAGCTCGACCGAATGAGCACTGCTGTCTGCACAAGAAAGAAGAACTTATAATTTTATTTATAACCAATCAGGTGGTGCCATATCAGTTGTGAATTTTCACATGTAAGATTTTTTTTTTTTTTTTTTTTTTTGGGAGCAAAAACATAAACCAAAAAAAAGTTTCGCCTGTGTGAATTGGTACATTAATGTAACGTTGGAAACTTTTTATTTTATTTTTGAATGATTTGAAAAAGTGGGCTTAACGGGCTTTAATGACATTAAATGAATATAATTCTTTTTCCGTTTTGGATTTTTGGAGAAGGAAAGGGAAAAAGAATAAGGAGATTTTTGTGAATTAAGATTTGATGATGCTCTCACCCTCACGTTAATTTTCTGGAAAATAGAAGAAAATTTGTTTTTTTTTTCATTTTGCATAGTAAAGTGATAAAGTAAATGCATACTAAGAGTTGGAGGAAAAACTTTGGTGGTACCGTGACTAAAAATTTAAAAATTCCATTGTATCCTGGGATATAATCATCGGAAAACGCCTGCACCAGTGAGACAATAATAGTTTTAAGAATACTGTGGTACCACACAGATTTCGGACCAAATTATTCAACCAGCATATCATCAAATCTAAGAAATTACAGGTTCTTATTTTATATTGTTAATTTCGTATATTTTATTTACAATTATTTTGGATCCACATATATATATATATATATATATATATATATATTATTCCCATAATATTTATCAACAATTAATTCACCAAAAAATAAAAAGAATACTATATTTGGTGGTACAAATAATGTCTTAGAAACAGCGAAAAATGGAGTGCATTAGTTAATGTCTTCTTGAGAAACAATTATTAAAAAAAAATAATAATATTTTATCAAAAAATTAAGGGAAATAAAATGCATCTTAATAATGTTATATTAACTAATATCTGTTCAAATTTTCAAATATATATATATATATATATATATATATGCCTGTTGAAAAGTCACCTATCTAGGAGATATATATTCAAGGAACGATTCGTCCAATTTGATTGGGCTGGACATTGACTGGGTTGCAGCAAAAAGAAAAGTCTCCAAAAGCTCCTCCACGGGTGTCTTTTGTATGTATTAATTCTCCATCATGTTATTAACTGGTTTTTTTAAGAACTCGTGCTTGCTTTTAATCTTGGCTAATTGTTTGATTTAAAAAGTGTCAATTCGAATGTCTAGATCATGGAAGAAAAAGTCGATGATATCATCGAAATTTCGGTAATATTATTGGATATTTGCGACCATCGACACCGACAGAGGAGGAAAAAATATCTGTCGGAGGTATTGTGAAAATGTCGGTAGAACAGCAAAATGTCGATGTTGTCGACTGAAATCGATAGAAATCTCGGATTTCCAATGAAAATATTTGTGGAGATCCAGTGGAAATTTTGGTTGCAAGTGGAAGTCTGATTAAAATCTCGGCTTTTTCTCTTTCTCATCTCTTATGGTCTTTCCCAAAATTTGGTAAAAGCTGGACATAAAAGTCCTTCCTTAGCCCAGCTGAAAACCATCCCATTTTCTTCATTCCTTAACAACAACAACCACCACGGCACCAACAACAACCACCACCATGGCACCACCATAATTTCATGATTGCTTTGAGTCTTTGATCTGTTAGAATTTGTGGATCTAGACATACATAATAAATTTCATAAATTATAAATTATTAACCTCCAAACGCAGCCATTGATAAATTGAATCTTTAATCCTGCAAAATAGAAAACAACGTAAAGTAGTGATTATGGACACACTACTTTCAAACCATTCTCAGATATCTAAAAATCCTAATCTCAAAATACCATATGGCATATGTTTTATTTGCTTGCCCTAAACCTTTTTATAGGCTCTGCAAGTCAGACTTACCCATTAATTTTTAACACACATAAAATAATAATAATTTTAATAATATAATAGTAATAGAAAAAATATGGGTAAGTCATTGGGCTTATAAAAAGAGTTGGTCCTCCAATCCAATGGGCCAACTGGAGTCTTATAGAGAGCGTGTGACCAAGGACTCTACTGCAAAATAATATAATAAGTCAGTGTCATTAATGGCATAAATAGGCTCTGTAAGTGAGTAATTGATTATGCTAGGTCCACAATTATTAATTTATTTAACATTCTCCTACTTAGACTACATAATCATCATCATATATAATCCAAACTCGCTTACTATAGAATATTCCGAACCATAATACCATTTCATCTAAATATATAGCACACCGACAGGGTATAACAATATACTAGACTAGGCAGTAGAGATTCCCCCACTAGATCTTCCAAAACATGATACCATTTCAACTGAGCACTTTACATGCCATAAACTCAATCTAGGTAGTAGAGATTTACCTAATCATGTGCAATCTCCCAACACATAATACCATTTCATTTGAGCACATTGTGTATTGACAGGATACAACAATATATCCAAACTAGGTAGTAGGGACTCACCATAGCACCTGTGGATCAACATACACATATAAATAGACTAATAGTCTCAACAGGCCTGTAAATGTAAGGAGCAATAATATGTGTAATAAAACATCTTATAAATATATAATGATCCACATACATGTATCAAAATAATAAATAATACTTAACATGGATATTACTGCCGAAAATATAACGAACTCCCACTGACCCACAGCAGTCTCAGCTGCCTAACAATCCCATACGGGATACATACTCCTCAAATATGCCTACAGGTAAGACCTTGGTCAGTGGATCTACCACCATGCTGTAAGTAGGCATGTGAACTATAGTAATGAGGTCTTCTTCAACTTTCTCCTTAACCACAAAATACTTGACATCAATGTACCTCACATCAGGGGTACCTTTTAAATTATTGGAAAAAGACACTGCTGCAGTATTATCACAATACATTATAATAGGCCTCTTAATGGAGTCAACCACTCGCAAATCATAAATAAAATTTGGAAATCAGACTACATGACGAGTAGCCTCATAACACGCCACATACTCTGCCTCCATAATCGAGGATGCTGTCACTGATTGCTTAGCACTCCACCAAAATACAGCACCTCCTGCCATGATAAATATATACCCAGTGGTAGATTTCTTATCATCTACACAACATTTATAATCTGCATCACTATAATCAACTACATCAAGAGAGTTGATGCGACGATATGTCAACATATGATCTTTAGTACCCTGAAGATACGTAAAGACCTTCTTAACTGCTTGGTAATGAATAGGACCAGGATTGCACATAATCTACCAAGCACACCCACAGCAAAAGCTATATCAGGTTGTGTACAAACTTGTGCATACATCAAACTACCCACTGCTGAAAAATAACGAACATTTTTCATCGCCATCCTCTCTTTATCATTCTTGGGACATTGATCCTTAGAAAATCTTTCACCCTTTGTGACCGGTACATTTGCAGGAAAACAATTATGCATATCAAATCTCTTAAAGATTCTATCAATATAGGCTCTCTAAGACAACTGCAACACACTATTAGTCTATTTCGAACAATCTTAATGCCCAAAAGAAAAGAAGCCTCACCAAGATCTTTCATGTCAAAATAGTTGCACAACATCTGCTTTGTTTCAGCCAATAGGTCAGTGTCATTAGTAGCTAAAAGTATGTTATCAACATACAACACCAGAAATATAAAAATGATCCCACTGACCTTCATATATATGCCCCTATCAACAACATTCTCCTTAAAGCTATTTTCTATGAAAACCTCATCAAACTTGAGGTACTATTGCTTTGAATCCTACTTAAGACCATAAATAGATTTCTTAAGCTTAGAAACCAAATAACCATTCCTTGTTTGCTGTAAGCCAACTGATTGATATACATCCTCATACAAATCACTATTCACAAATCAGTTCTGACATCCATCTAATACAACTCCAGGTCATAATGTGCCACAATGGCCATAATGATTCTAAAAGAATCCTTTGTGGATACAGAAGAGAATGTCTCTGTGTAATCAATTCCTTCCTTCTGGCTAAATCATTTGGCTACAAGTCTAGCCTTATATCTCTCCACTTGACCATTAGAGTCTCTCTTAATCTTAAATACCCATTCGCACCCAATAGGCTTGCTACTCTTTAGTAACTCAATCAAATCCCAAACTCCATTTGATGCCATGGATTTTATTTCATCTTCCATTGCATCTAATCACAAATTTGATTGCGAACTGCTTATAGCCTCCTCATAAATGATTGGATCAAATCATCACTTATGTTAAACCCATGCTTCTGCAAGTAAACCTTATAGTTATCAGGTATAGTTGACCTCCTAGTCCTTTGTAACCTTCTCAAAGGCACATTAGCATCTACAATGGCTGGGATATTCTGCTCCTTAATGATGGGTTCATCCTAATCAACTACTGGTTCATCAACTACTGAATTAATAATATCTCTATCAAGAACAACAACACTGGAAATGAATACATTTTCTTCTCTAAATTGAGGCTCTCTTGGACCATTATTATCATCAAACCCAAAATCAGTGGTTTTAGGATCCAACTTCTTAATTTGGGGATTATAAATCCTTACTTCAGCTTTGCAACCCCATACTCGAAAATGATGCAAATTACGCTTTCTTCTTGACTACAACTCAAAAGGAGTCTTAGAAACAGATTTACTTGGAACTTGATTTAAAATATAAGCCGTCGTCCTTAAAGCCTTTCCCCACAAGTAATCTGGTAAACTAGAATTTGCTAACATAGAACGCACCATATCCAACAAAGTGCGATTTCTCCTCTTAGCTATACCATTCTGTTGAGGCGTACCAGGCATTGTATATTGCGCATCAAAACAACACTCACATAAATAAATTGCGAATGGCCCTGGGTTCCGTCTAGTCTCATCATATCTGCCATAAAATTCACCACCTCTGTCAGACCTCACAGTCTTTATCTTCTTATTCTTTTGAAGCTCTATTTTTACCTTAAACTCCTTAAAAACAACTATAGAATCTAACTTCTCACGGATAAGCTTCACAGGTCCATAACAAGAAAAGTCATCAATGAAGATAATAAAATACCTATAACCATCCAAAGCAGTTAGAGTGAAAGATCCACATATATCAGTATGGATTAATTCCAAAACATCTCCACACCTTATTATCTTATCCTTTCTAACCTTGAAAGTTAGCTTCTCTTTTACACATTCTACACAAGTCGACAGATCGGAGAAATCAAGATTATGAAGTATTCCATCATTCACTAACCATTCTATCCTATGCCTAGAAATATGTCCCAAACGCTTATGTCACAATATTGAGGAACTATAATTAACTCTTGGACATTTAGAAGCGATAATAGGAGCAACAACAGAATTAATAGAAGAATTAAGACCATTACTAAATAAATAAAGTCTATATAAATTGCCATATAAAGTTCCCAAACCAATAACTTTGCCATCCTTATATACTTCAACTTTGTTATGTCCAAACTAAACCCTTGACTATCCAAAAATGAGACAGATAATAAGTTCCTTCCAATGGAGGGTACATAGGATATTTCTTGTAATTCTAAAACATATCTAGTGGCAAGTTTCAACTTGACTGTTTCCATGATATCCACTTTCACACTTGAGCTATCTCCCATATAAACATGCTGCTCAAGATTGGTTGGTCCCTTTTGTCTTATCATCCCCTGCAATAAATTAGTAACATGAATTGTTGCTCCAGTATCTAACCACCAAAAATTCATAGACACATCAATAATATTGGTCTAAATCATTAAAATATTATCTTTCTTCTCTTGCTTTTCCTTTAAATTCCAACACTTTATCTTCTTATATCCAACTTTATTACAATAGCCACACCTTCCATTGAAGTACCCTTTCCTTGCTCCTATCTGATAAGCATCATCATACTTAGTATTATTTAAAAGGTCCAAATAATAATATTTCTCATTCATATCAAACTTAATAAATTTCTTTTCTATATCCTCAAGAAGTTCCTTTGCAATATCAACTTTAGGAATACTAGTATATATAGCTTCATTCATGTTATTCTCCATCATCATGCAGCACTTATTAGAATGTTTTCAATCCTCATAAAGTTTCTTATCTGCTGTATTACTCTCATCAGTTGGTATCTCTGGTGGATCTATCTCCAAAACCAAATCCAATTTCATAAAGGTCAAATTCATAACCAAAGTCTTTTTCCACTTATGATAATTTGTCCCATCCAATTTCATCATAGCAATCATAGGTAGAACATTTGGGGTGCTACTAACTGTGAAAATAGTAAACACAACAAAGTATTTAATATATAAAACAATAACTATTTTCCAGCCCCTCAAAACAAAATATAAAATCAATATCGCAAGTGTCTTTGTAGCATTAAAGATTCCCTTTCATGGGCCAGCGACAGTTAATTAAATAACCACAATTAAATGCATTGAACTGAAACACCAACAGAATAACTCAAAACCTGTGATTCATGGCATTTAATCAACTTCCACTGCCATTCCAAGCGTCATACAAAGCAACTAAGACCACCGACAGGATAGCCTAGTTATCCGTATAGATCCTGGTTAATAAGTGGGAGATAACAACATATTGGCAATTTCATGAAATAGGTAAATATCAAACATCCCATCCACTATGACAATATATATTACATTGGTACACATAATGCAGATAAAATAAATCTCACGACAGGTGAATACCTAAAATTCCACACTACTATACCAACTAGGCACAAAGTCTCTTTAGAGCAAGCTAACACGATCCAAATTTTTATGCATAGATATTTAAATTTAATTTAAGAAATTTAGAATAGATTAATTAATCAAATAAATCAATAAATAACATTTTTTATCAATATTATTAGACAATATATAAATAAATAAACAAATAAATAATCAACATATAAATAAACCAAAAAAAAAAAAAGGTTTTTTTGTTTTTTTTTTTTAATATTTCGGCTGCTGACATCATCATAATACGTCAGCAACTGCACAACCAAACATCACACGACTTGTCATGTGATTCTTCTTCTCCACATAACCGGGTCGCGGTTCGACCCATTTTGCAGGGTAACGGGTCACGCGACCCGCTCCTCCAACCCGTCGATAATTGATTTTTCTGGCCGTTGTTTTCTTCAATTTTGGTTCTGTTCGATTCCTCTTTTCTTTGGAAACGATTCCAGAAGACAATTTGGTTCAAAATTAGCCCAAACCAAAAACCCAATCAAGAAAACATTCGGCCACGGCTTTCTCAAACAGCTCCTTTTTTTTTCACAAGGTTTTAGACCCAATTAAAGAGCCTAAATCACTCCCTTCAAATCGAGAAACACAATAAAACATAGCCCAGGTCTCAATATCATTAATAACAAAAAAAAAAAAAATTGCATTATTTGGATTTAAGGTTTTTTTTTTTTTTTTAAACGATTTTCAGATCCAAATAGAAATAATAAACAATATAAAGCACAATAAGGAAGAATTTTTCACCATATCCAGGTCGTAATTCGAACTAAAACAAAAATCACATAATTTGCGCAAACTCAATATGAACTCGTTATTGCACAAGAGAAGAGAAATTAATCAATGAAATTCAAAGTCAAAATTTGGATCTGCAGACAATCAATAGCCATAAACACAGATGAATATCACATATTGGATTCCAGGAAACAAGCATGTAAAAGCAGATTCACAAAGACGAAAGAATAATTATAAAATGAATATTATGCCATCAATATACACGATCAAAGTTCAATGGCCGAATATCAATATAACAATAAATTTCAAAATAATTTATTATGCATGTTAACCATAGATTTTGATATCAATTGTTAGAATTTGTTGATCTAAACATACATAATAAATTTCATAAATAATAAATTACTAACTTTTAAATGCAGCTATTGATAAATTGAATTTTTAATCCTGTAAAATAGAAAATAACATAAAATACTGCTTATGGACACATTATTCTCAAACTATTCTCATATCTCTGAAAATCTTAATTTCAAAATACTATATGGCATATGTTTTATTTGCTTGTCCTAGATCTTTTTATAGGCTCTGCAAGTTAGATTTATTTATTAATTTTTAACACATATAAAATAATAATAATTTAATAATATAATAGTAATAGTAAAAATATGAGTAAGTCATTGGATTTATAAAAAAAATTAATCTTCCAGTCTAATGGACCAACTGGAATCTGATAGAGAATGTATGATCAAAGATCCTACTATAAAATAATAAAATAAATTATTCTATTAATGGCAAAAATAAATTCTATAAATGAGTAATTGGTTATGCTAAGTTTACAATTATTAAGTTATTTAACATAATCAACAAAGAGAAAGAAAAGGATTTCATTACCTTTTTAAAGGATCTAAATTGCCTCCGAGACCTACCTTCTCTGATTATTTCCTAGAAGAGAGCAATCGGCCTCCTTTGATATCCTCCTCATTTTTTTAATTAATTTTTTTAACAAAATTCTTTATTATTTAAATTATTTTGTTTTGTCACATCTCATTCAGGTGAAATAAACTTTATTTTTTTCATTTTTCTAATTTTTTTCCTTGTTTTTGTCTTTCTAATTATTTTATTTCTTACAATAAAAACATTTTTTTTCGTTCTTAAACTTAACTTCCAGTTTCTTACCCTTGCCATCCTTCCAAACATACCAAATCTAATTTCGTCTGTCCTTAGGAATATTGTTTAATATTATTTCCTTTTTCGAACTATTTGAAGAGAGATTCAATTTGATTATCTCTTTCCAATTAAAATATTCTATTTTTCACATTGTCATTCATTCACGTGTCATTCCTTTAACGTTTCTTTCCCCACACTAAAATAATGTTTGCATATTTATTATTCTCTATCTACTCTAAAGCTTAAAAATAATATTTTATTCAAAATATGTCTACGGTTTCACAGCTGATTGGAAATGTGAAGCAAGATGAACCATCGGATAAAAATCATTAGGATCAGCAACATTGACCACAATAAGTTGGGCGGTAGGTGGCAGCAGGTGATAGAGGGGATGAGAAGGGACTTCAGATAGGGTTTGGGGAGAAAATCTTGTGTACCACCGTGGTACCATATCAGATTATGCCACTTCCATTCGTTTTTTGCCACATGTTAAGACTATTTGATATCTGTTTTTCTATTTGGCTCGTCATTTAAAATTTTTCAAACTCATCATTTTTTATTTTTTTAAAAAAGTAAAATAATTATATATATATATATATTTTTTTTTCGATTGGCTCTTTTTTCTTTCGAAGCGACACCATATGCAGTTTCACAAGTAACTACGATTGTAGTCGAAGAAAATAATAGCAAACATGTTAGCCAGATTTCACATGCATAAACCTCCCACGGAGAAACCAAAGTGTGGCTCTCCCATTTGCTTCTCATTTTCTTAAGCTTTTGGGTTTTTTTTTTTGTTTTGTTTTATATATGTTTTTCAATCTATAGGTGGTGAATGAAATATGGGAGCAGATTTAGGATACTGGCGCTTTGTTATGGCTGTACTTCGCCATTTTTTTCCAAACTTTGAAGGTTTTTTTTTTTTTGTGTCATTATTATTATTATTTTATCTGCAAAGGTGAATGAAATGTTGCTTCATGTTTGAGATCTCTACAGGATAAATTTTATTTTATTACTTTTGTAAAAATTATCAATTAAACTTGAAATTAGACAAATGGAATATTGGATATGATGCTCGTTCGGTTTTTTCCTTTTATCGGTAAAAAATTTCATCAAACTTTCTGGGAAAAAAAAAAATCCTTCATCAAACTTAGATCAAACTTAGATGAAGACTTTTTGTGTTTGGATCTGGCCATCTATCAATAGATGAAGAACCTCTAAAATAACTAACTTGAACATACCTATTTGATACATTTTGTGATCTGCTTCATAATATAGAGCAGGTTTAGTAGTGTATCTAGCATAATATTCAAGCTCTAGCACTTAACGATTGAGAAACTATGGAGGAAAGCCAGATTTGGAATATGAAAGATCGTCTTCAAAACTTACGAGTAATTTTTTTAAAAATTTTTAAAACTTTATTTTTTTCTTTATTAAAAAAATGGTGAGCTGGGTATTTTTTCAATAACAAAATAAATGAAGAAAGAGATGTCAAAAATTTTAACACATGGTAATAAACTAATGGAAGTGGCATAATCTGATATGGTACCACGGTGGTACGCAAGATTTTCTCGGGTTGAGATTTTGGGGGGGAGAAACCGGGAATAGCCAGTAGGAAAGTCATAAATCATAAGGAAGGGTAGAGAGAGAACATATGTCCCGCTGATATTCTATTCAATTTTCTTTTCTATTTCTCTACCTAAACCAATAATCATATATAGACTCCAAAACTTATTTCATATTTTATTTTTGGTAAAGTTAATTGAAGAAGAAAACATAAAAAAGTGATAGTGCTACAATGAGTAAGTGAGCTGCATATATGTACAATAACCACGAGAGACCTCATCAATCTCAAAAATATTATGGAGTTCAGTTTCAGTTTCCTATTTTCGTCTGTCCTTTTATTGTTACCACTTCTTCTACTCCTTCCGTTGAGGTCAGTTATTATACATTCACGAAAAGAAACCAAACAGCGACCTCCTGGTCCCAAAGGATGGCCAGTAATCGGAAACATACTGGACCTTGGAGCCATGCCTCACCAGACTCTCTTCAACCTCCGAACCAGGTACGGTCCTGATCTTCTTTGGCTAAAGCTCGGATCTATGAACACCATGGTGGTCCAGTCGGCTAAAGCAGCCGAGCAACTCTTGAAGAACCAGGACACTTCTTTCTGTGACCGAAAGTGTCCTCATGCATTAACATCCCACAACTACAAAGACGGCACAATCGCCTTCGGTCGCTACGGCTCGTACTGGCGGGTGCTTCGTCGCCTTTGCACCATGGAGTTCCTCGTCAACAAGCGCATCAACGACATGGCTCCCGTAAGACGCAAATGCGTGGATGCCATGATTCAGTTCATGGAAGAGGATTCGGCCGCCGCACTTGCGAGAGGAGAATCGGGCGCTGTCAACTTGGCTCACTATCTGTTCCTGATGGGATTCAACGTGGTTGGGAACCTTGTGTTTTCAAAGGATCTATTGGATCCCAACTGTGAAGAAGGGAAAGAGTTATTTGATGCGGTAGACAAGATCATGGAGTTCATGGGAAAGCCAAACTTGGCTGATTTTCTACCTTTCTTGAAATGGTTGGACCCTCAGGGGGTTAAGAGAAACATGACGAAACATATGGCGAAGGCTTTGGAAATTGCTGGAAGGTTTTTGAAAGAAAGAGTTGAGGAGCACAGGTTAGGGAAACGAAGAGCCACAAAGGACTTCTTGGAGGTGTTGTTGGAGTATGAAAGCGATGGAAAAGACGGTCAGCCTGATAAGATCTCCAATCAAAATATCAGCATAATTTTACTGGTATGTGCGTTCCTATTACTATTACTATTATTTTTCTAATTTTACTGCAATTTTTTTTTTCTTGGTGTGACATGGCATTTATAGTATTAATTACTATCTAATTATTTCAAATTTGTGATTGGTACATGTTGATGGCATGCTTAGGAAATGTTTATGGCTGGATCGGAAACAACAAGCAGCACAATTGAATGGGCAATGACAGAGCTTTCCCGCAGTCCGGAATCAATGCGAAAAGCGAAACAAGAGCTTAATCAGGTCATTGGACCTAACAGGGTGGTGGAAGAAAGTGACATAGACGATCTGCCATATCTACAAGCTGTGGTGAAGGAGTCCATGAGGTTACATCCTGCAGTTCCATTACTGATTCCTCGAAATGCAATAGAAGATACCAACTTCATGGGGTATGTGATACCCAAAGATACTCAAATTTTTGTGAATGTGTGGGGAATTGGAAGAGATCCAGGATCATGGGATGAGCCATTGTGTTTCAAGCCTGAGAGATTTATAGGGTCAAATATTGAATACAAGGGGCAAAACTTTGAGCTTCTTCCATTCGGATCTGGGAGAAGAATTTGCGTGGGAATTTCACTAGCTCACCGTGTGGTTCATCTTGCTCTGGCCTCCCTCCTCCATACTTTTGATTGGGATTTCGATTCTGATCAAGCTAATTTAGACACGAGCGAGAGGGTTGGGATCACTCTGAGAAAGTTAATACCCCTTCAAGCAATACCCAGGAAGCGAAATCGAGGGAATGACTAATGGAGAAATTAAGTATGAATATGAATATCGTGATTATAATAATGTGTATGTCCATGTGGTGCATAATTTGTTAGTTAAATTGTATGCACGCCTTTCAGGAAAGGCAACTTGGTCCGAAAATCCATTGGTTTTGGGAACAACTTATTCATGCATAATGAAGTAATTACTAGTCTTTTTGAACTACTGTATTTTGGCTTAGAGCCTATGATATATAAATATATAATTTTTAAATTAGTATCAGTAATTACTCAAATGTTTTATATTTTAATTTTTGCTGGTAGTAACTTACTTCATTTCGATTATTCCTTCTATGCAAGCATATATATATATATATATATATGTAAGTATTCTTGGTAGAATTATTTATGTAAGCATATTCATTTCTTTTAAATAAAAAGCATGTTATTTCATGCTGTAGATAAAGTATCGTATATATCCAGCTGGTAATTATGATTAAGTATTAATTATCAATTATTGTGAAAACAGTCGTATTGGTCCGCATGTGTTATGTTATATATAATATCTGTATATGGTAAGTTGGGAAACAAAAGCTCGACTGCATAAGCACTGCTGGCAGCACAGGAAAGACAGAACTTATTTTATTTCTAACCAATCTCACGTGCTGCCATGTCGGTTGTGAATTTTCACATGTCAGGGCTTTTTTTTTTTTTTTTTTTGGGTCAAAAACATAAACCAAAAAATTCACCTGTGTGAATGCTGTATTTGGCACATTAATTCACCAAAAAATGAAAAGAATAGGTACAAGTAGTGCATTACAAACACCTAAAAATGGAGTGCACGCAAACTAGAATACATCGTGTACTTCAGTTAATGTCTTCTTAAGAAACAATTATAAAATATATAATATTTTATTAAAAAAATTAAGGGAAATAAAATGCATCTTTAATAATGATATATTCATTAATATCTGTTCAAATTTTCAAATATATATATATATATATATGCACGTTGAAAAGAAAGTTGAAAAAGTACATCAGATCATGAAAAGTCACCCTTTTTTTTGGGTTTTTTTATTTTTATTTTTTTTGGGTAATAAAAAGTCACCCAACTAGGAGATATATATTCCATACCACCACGTGATTTTGTGTGAATAATGTCAGCCCCCCACCTTACTTTAAAAAAATAATAATCTTCCCTCATATTTAATAAGTTACAAAGACAAACGAGTAGAGATAAAAAAAAAAAAAAAAAGGAGAGATAGGACCAGTATGATCCCTTGAAAGACCCCAACGTGAGGCTATAATCAGTTTGGGAATCTTTTGCACCAGGAATCTGGGTTGTCATCCACATCCTGCTGTGGTAGCTTCTGTCTTTGTATGGTTGCCTTTTTTGGTTTATAAAACTTCTATTTTTCAGCCAAAAAAAAAAAATAGAGACAAACGAGTATATAGAAAGTATATATATGTGATTCTAAAGTATATATTTTTGGATGTATTTTATTGGTCCATGTGTATTCGATTCATTTTTTTTTTTTTTTCCTAATTTCTTTCTCCACCAAAACCACTACATGACCATCCAATAATTCTATCATCTCAATAAACTAATCGCCAATAGTTATCAATTCGTATAGAGAAGCCTGTCACATAATTTCCTAAACCCCTATATCATATTTGTATTTCGTAGAGCGAGCCACTTTTTTTGTTCGGAGCATCTAAACGTATTTAATTAGCACATAAGTTCCAAAAACAAAAGGTTAAAGTATGCCTTTAAAATAATGCTTAATTTTCTGGCGGACGCTATTCACATTGCTAATGTTGTGTTTCATTTCTTTCTTTATGGTAGTGTATGATTAAAACCTGAAGAGAACCGATCTCATTAGAATAAATTTTTTTGAATAACGGAGTGCTAGCTAGTGTTAATTATAATTAATTGAAAACCCAAAAAAAAAAAAAAAAAAAAAACATAAAACTCATCACAGATTAGCAAGAGCAAGTGGGCTATAAATTCAGCACACATCGACCAATAGAGTTGAAGCTCAAAAGTAATAATGGAGTCCACTTTCACTCTGAGTTCCAGCTTCCTAGTTTCTTCTATTCTTTTCTTGCTACCAGTGCTTGTAGTACTCCTTTGGTCGAGATGGAGGCAATCAGCTGAGAAAGAAACCAAACAGAGACGACCTCTGAAAAGGAAGAAAAACAGCAAGAAAAAGAAAGAAAGTGCAAGAGAAAATTCAAGAAAGAAAGAAATCAGAAAATCAGAAAACTTCTTGAGAAAACTTCCAGAGAGTTCTTTTCGAGTTCTTTTTTGTAAAACTTACTAACTAACAAGAAACTAATACATCAAGTATTTATATTAGTACTCTAAAACAGAAACAACAAACTTATAACTAAAAATACAAGCACGTGGTGGGTCACATGACATTTAACTAACTGGTGTGATAATCTGGCACCAAGGCTGTGCTAAAGCTATGCTGAGCTGGTACCATTCCACAATACGCCCCCTTTCAAGTTAAAGACACCTTTCATCTTAATGAAAAAAAAAAAAAAAAAAAAAACCTGAACTTGACAGTATTCCACAATGCTTCCAGAACTGAACTTGACAGTATTCCACAATGCTTCCAGAACTGAACTTGACAGTACTTCACGACAATACTTCCTTTCATCCACTAAAAAAAAAAAAACTGGCAGCACTCCATAATGCTTTCTTTTCAAGTTGAAGACACCTTTTAATCAACATCAAATGCTATAACAATGCAGATTTCATAACTATAGGAACTTTACTCACTCTTAACTTGTTTCTCAGAAATAAAAAACGTGAAGTACCCAATGATTTAGTAAAAATATCAGCAATCTGCTCCTTTGAAGGCACATAACGAATCTCAAGCTCTTTATCTAAAATCTTGTCTCTAACAAAGTGCAAATCAATTTCAATGTGCTTGACTCAGGCATGATGTACAGGATTAGAAGCTAATAGTGCTGCACCGATATTATCACTCCATATTATTGGTTTGTCAAACAAAAACTGCAGTTCTTGACTAAGGTTCCTCAACCAACACAACTCAGCTGTGACATGTGCCAAAGCCCTGTACTCAGCTTATGTACTAGACCTTGCAACCACATGTTGCTTTTTAGAGCTCCATGAAATTAAGCTTGCCCCCAGAAAAATACAATAACCACTTGTAGATTTTCTATCATTGGGATTACTAGTCTGAATCTGCAAAAGCATGGAGAACTAACTGGTTTTGAGCTTGTAGTTGAAGACCATATTGAATTGTACCTTTTAGATATCTCAGTAATCTCTTGCAAGCCTCCCAATGATCTGTGGTAGGAGCATGAAGAAACTAACTTAATTTGTTGACTGAAAAGGAGATTTCTGGTCTAGTTATTGTGAGATACTGAAGTGCTCCAACGGTGCTTCTATATAGCTCAGGATTATCAAACATGTCACCATCATATAGGGATAGCTGTCTGCCAGTTAACATAGGAGAAGAAACTTCTTTGGCACCATCCATTTTGGTTTTCTGCAATAGATCTCTAATATATTTACTCTGAGTTAGATGCATAACACCTTCAGATCTATGAACTTCAATTCCAAGAAAGAAGTGTAAATCACCAAGATCCTTAAGAGAAAATTGTTGGTTCAAATCGCCAATAAGCTGATTAACAAAAATAGCATTGTTACCTGTGATTATGATATCATCAACATACACCAATATCATAGCACAGGTTGTACCAGAATTATACATGAACAAGGATGTATCAGCTTGTGAGTTCTTGAATCCTTTGTGAAGCAAAGCTTGTTTGAGTTTATCAAACCAAGCTCGTGGAGCTTGTCTCAAACCATATAAAGCCTTTTGCAGCTTGCAAACATACGCTGGATGTGTTGAAGAAACAAAACCCTCAGGTTGTGACATATACACTGTTTCATTGAGATCCCCATTCAAAAATGCATTATTAAAGTCCAACTGCCGTACCACCCAATTTTTAGAAATAGCTACTGTTAAGATCAACCGAATTGTAGCAGGTTTAATAACTGGACTAAAGGTTTCAAAATAGTCCAACCCTGGTGTTTGTAGAAAACCCTTAGCAATTAATCTAGCTTTACACCTTTGAATAGTACCATCTGCATTATACTTTACTCTAAAAACCATTTATTGCCAACAATATTCATATCAGAAGTGCAAGGAACTAGTTGCCAAGTGTTATTTTTCATCAAAGCAGAATATTCAAGTTCCATAGCAGATTTCCATTGAGGATCAAGAAGAGCTGCTTTGACTGTTTTTGGGACAACCATTTGACTAAGAGAAGGATGGGGTAAAGGATGTTTAGTAGTTAAAAGAATTTTTGAAGTATTGGGTTTGAAAATACCATTCTTTGATCTAGTTATCATAGGATGAACTGATTGAGTATTGGGTTTCAACACTGTTCTTGAACTGGACAAAACTGGTTGAGGAACAATAGAAGAAGTATTTAGCCTAATAGGAGATTGAAGACTAGAAGATGAATTTGAAGTATTAGGAGCAGAAGTGGAAGTATCAGACTGGGGAGAACAATTATGTGGAGACAAATTAACTGGAGGAACAAGAGCAGAAACATTAGGTAAAGGAGAATTATTTGCCAGAGAAGAAATTGATTCAGTAAATGAAGTATTTTGAGGAAAAGAACTTGGTAAATTGTTATTAGGAAGAGAAGATATATCTGGGGTGGAGTCAGTCAAAGGAGTAGAGGAGACATTTTTATGCAGGACAAACAAAGGTGCATCAGAAGATGAATAAGAAGAGGAAAGTTCATCATTCTTAGCAGAACCTGAAGAAAAACCAGTCATAAAAGGAAATTCAGTTTCATGAAAAATAGCACTATTTGTAATATAAACCATTCCCGATGGATGTAAGCAACGATAACCCTTATGATCAGGGTTATATCCCAAAAAGACACACTTGGTTGTATGAAAATTCAGCTTAACCTTGCTATAAGGTCTCAAATACGGAAAACAAGCACACCCAAAAACTTTAAGAAAAGTGTAATCAGGTTTTTTATGAAACAACATCTCATAGGGAGAAAGTTGATTAAGAACCTGAGTTGGTAGCCGATTGATCAAGAAAGAAGCACAATGAAAGGCTTCCCACCCATAAACCAGCGACATGTGAGCTTGAGCCAAGAGACACAATCCCAATTCAACAAGATGTCTATGCTTCCTTTCCACTTTTCCATTTTGTGTGTGAATATAAGGACAAGGATGCCTAAAGACAATACCAAACTTTGAGAGATAAGGAAGAAAAGATCTGAATTCACCTTCCCAATCAGCTTGAAGAACTTTGATTTTTTTATCAAACTGCCTTTCAACCATAACATGAAAACTTGAAAAGATTGCCAGAGCTTCTGACTTGGTTCTTAAAGGATATATCCAAACATATCTTGAGTAATCATCTAAGAACTGTATGTAATACTTGTATCCTTCCTTGGAACTAACTGAAGCAGGTCCCCATAAATCTGTATAAATGATTTCCAAAGGTGCTGATGCTCTAGAAGTAGAGACAGGAAAATTGATCAAATGATTTTTACCAAGTTGGCAGGCATCACAAAAGAACTCATCTTTATTAAGAAATTTCTTATTACAACTTTTGAGGACTTCCAATGTAACTTTAGTATTTGGATGTCCAAGTCTATTATGAAACAATGTAAACTCTGAAACATTGATTCTACGACAACTATCACTTTTTACATCTGGTAAACTCTGAGAGGAAGTAGTACATTGAGAAGAAGTAGTACATGCTAAAGGAAAGCAAAACGATTCACCAACAACACCAGAAACACCAGCAGCAGATTTAGTAGCACAATTTGAGAAATAGGGACCCTTGTCACGATCTGAACCAAAATCAGCAGCATAAGAACTGGTGAACACCTTATTTGGATGTAGTCTTTGTCTTCTAAGAACAGGAGCTTGCAATTTGTACAATCCATCTTCCAATACTCCTCTAAGTTGAGTTCTGCCTAACTTGTCCTTGATAAAACAATAGCTATCAGTAAACTCAGCAACTAATCCATTGTCTCTAGTTAATTGAGAAATACTTAACAGGTTTTTTGCTATGCAAGGAACAACCAAAACATTGTTAAGTCTTACTACCATAGAGATGGAAGGTATGAATGAGTTACCAATATGAGTAATATCCACATTCTGCCCATTGCCAACAGTAAGTTTGTTATTTCCTTGAAACTCAATATGTTCAAGCAAGCTATCACCATCTGCAGCTACATGATTAGTAGCTCCACTGTCTAAGAACCAGGAAGGGTTTGGGTCAACTGTTGCAGACACAACATTAGCACTAGAATATGGAGAAAGAGACAAATTACTCATATTAGCTGACATTTGAGGCACTGAAGCATGACCAACAACATTTGATCCAATGGAAGCTGAAATTGGAGGCATGAAAGGATAACCAACAGAATTCATGCCAATTGAAGCAGAAAGAGGTGCACCGAAATGAGGTACACCATTATGAACACAAAAACCAGTAGACTGTTGTGGCACTTGACCAGAGATGTTGTTAGAACTACCAAGTGGTGTTGAGACACCATAAGAAAAAGGATTAGACAAACCAGACATGGAACCATATGACTGCAAATTTGGAGCAACCATCCCAATAGTTGATTGAGGCATAACTGGCGATCTCATATTGTAATTATACAAAAAGTTATTAGAAAAACCAGATTGTAGAGTGTGTGGTAGAGTGTGTGGAACTCCAGCAAAGAAAGTCCTAGGATTAGCACTGCCAACAGTAAAGCTTGGCTGTGGAACACTCTGCTGAAATGGTTGAGCATACCTATAATAACAAACATCACCAGTATGTCCAACCATTTTACAGACTTGACAAATTGGTCGATTAGTACCCCTGCCACGACCAAAGAAACCTCGACCTCGAGTATTGTAATTCTCATTTCGATAATTGTAGTTGCCAACAAATCCTCTGTCAAACCGAGCTCGTGGAGAGAAACCACGACCAACATTGCTATTGGAACCAGAAAACTGAAAATTACGTCCAGAGGTCTCAACATGCCCATGAGTTGGAGGTTGAACCAAGTTTACAGAATTCAAATCAGTATGAGAAACTGAACTTATCATATTTGCTGAATGAGAATGACCAAGATTCATAGAAAGAGCAGAATTATAGTCTTCCAACTTGCTTTCATACGCAAGTAACCGAGATTGAACCTCTGTCAAGCCGATTGAGTCTAGTCGAGAATTAAGATTTTCAGAGACAGGATCAAACTCAGGTCCTAAACCACCAAGAATATAATACGCAAAATCTGTCTCATGCACAAATTCACCAGCAGCCTCAAGATCATCAGCAATTATCTTCATTTTGAGCCAATATTCATTAATGCTTAAACCTCCTTTTTTGGTGGATTGCAACTGTGTTCGAAGACGTAAAATATGAGATCTGGAGTGAGATGCATACCTAGATTCAAGAGTCTGCCAAACATCAAATGTTGTTTGTAGCCCAACCAGATGCCGTAGAACTTCCCGTGAAATTGTAGCTCGAATCCATCCTAATAGCAATTGATCCTGTTTCACCCAATAGTCAAGTTCTTCGTCAACATCAGCAACACTGCCAGATCTATCGTCTGCAAGAACTGAAACTTTTTCTGACGCTGTTCTTCGGATTAGAATGAATTTTTCCAGATTGTGTCCTTTGAGAGTAGGAAGAATTTGTGACCTCCACAGAACAAAATTATCTTCCTCAAGTTTCATAACATTGCTTGAGAAAGGTGAAACAACAACCAACGCATATTTCTGAGTAGCCATGAAGCTTGGCTCTGATACCATGAAAAGGAAGAAAAACAGCAAGAAAAAGCAAGAAAGTGCAAGAGAAAATTCAAGAAAGAAAGAAATTAGAAAATCAGAAAACTTCCTGAGAAAACTTCCAGAGAGTTCTTTTCGAGTTCTTTTTTGTAAAACTTACTAACTAACAAGAAACTAATACATCAAGTATTTATATTAGTACTCTAAAACAGAAACAACAAACTTATAACTAAAAATACAAGCACGTGGTGGGTCACATGACATTTAACTACTGGTGTGATAATTTGGCACCAAGGCTGTGCTAAAGCTATGCTGAGCTGGTACCATTCCACAATAACCTCCAGGTCCGAAAGGATGGCCTGTAATAGGAAACATGTTGGACCTGGGGCCCATGCCTCACCAGACGCTTCACAACCTCCGAACCAAGTACGGGCCAATTGTTTGGTTGAAGCTGGGCTCCATGAACACAATGGTAGTGCAGTCGGCCAAGACTGCCGAGCAACTCTTCAAGAATCACGATGCTAGTTCTTGTGACCGAAAGTGTCCACATGCATTAACGGCCCACAACTACGACGAAGGCACGATTGCCTTCGGCCAGCACGGTAGCCACTATTGGCGGGTGCTTTGGCGCCTTTGCAGCATGGAGATTTTCTCCAACAAGCGGATTGACGACACGGCTCTCATCAGGCACAAATGTGTAGATGACATGATTCGGTATATGGAAGAGGATTCGGCCGCCGCACGTGGGAGAGGAGAACCGGGTGCAGTGAACTTAGCGCACTATCTATTTCTGATGGGGTTCAATGTGATTGGGAACCTTGTGTTTTCGAAGGATCTATTGGATCCCAACTGCGGAGAAGGGAAAGAGTTCTTTGATGCGGTGGACAAGATCATGGAGTTCATGGGAAAGCCAAATGTGGCCGATTTTCTACCTTTCTTGAAATGGTTGGACCTTCAGGGGATTAAGAGAAACATGACCAAACATATGGCGAAAGCTTTGAAAATTGGAGAACGGTTTGTGGAAGAAAGAGTTGAGGAGTACAAGTTAGGGAGCCAGAGGCTGAGGCTGACTAAGGACTTCTTGGATGTGATGCTGGAATACGAGAGCGATGGAAAAGAAGGTCCTCTCAAGATCTCACACCAAAATATCAACATTGTTGTGCTGGTGCGTATTATCTCTTATTCTTAACTCTAAGTACTCCATTAAGCTTTTCCTTCAATTTTGTGTCACATGTCGCTTGCATTCTGTCAATAATGTGATTCAGGAGTGAAAACTTTGACCGTATTTTACAATTATTTGATGGACATGAATCGTAGTTTTTTAAAAAATAGTTATCATCTTAATTAAATTTTGGTTCCTTTTTTTTCTTTTTTTGTTTTTTTGGCCAACAAAGAATGTTGTTTTAGCAAAGCTTGGGTACAAAGCTAGACAATCATGATTTAGAAGGGCTACAAATCGAACTATGTATTTTTTTTTTTTTTTTTTCACGTTTGAAATGTACACACCATTTAATGGTGTAGTAAGAAAATATAGTAGAAAAAGTCCTCTTTTTATTTTTATTTTTATTTTTAAAATTTGATGGATATATGTTTATCCATTCCTTAATAACAATTTTGTGATGTTGTACATGTTAATGGCACAGGAAATGTTTATGGCTGGATCGGAGTCAACAAGCACCACTGTTGAATGGGCAATGACAGAGCTTTTCCGCAATCCGGAGTCAATGCAAAAGGTTAAAGAAGAGCTTAATCGGGTGATTGGACGTAAAAGGAAGGTGGAAGAAAGTGACATGGACAATATGCCATATCTACAAGCTGTGGTGAAAGAAACGATGAGGTTACATCCTGCAATTCCTTTACTGGTTCCCCGAAATTCATTAGAAGATTTCAACTTCGTGGGGTATTTCATACCCAAAGACACTTAAATTTTTGTGAATGTTTGGGCAATTGGAAGAGATCCTGAATCATGGGATGACCCTTTGTTCTTCAAGCCTGAAAGGTATATTGGCTCAAATGTTGACTACAAGGGGCAGAACTTTGAGCTGCTTCCATTCGGATCTGGAAGAAGAATTTGTCTTGGCATCCCACTAGCTCACCGTGTAATTCATCTTGCTCTGGCCGCTCTCCTCCATACTTTTGATTGGGAGTTCGACGCTCAAGCTTTAGACATGAGTGAGAGGGTGGGGATCACACTGAGAAGGTCAATACCACTCCAAGCAATACCAAAGAAGCGAAATTGAGGGAATGACACTGCTGAGGGAAAAAAAATAATAATAAAAATGTCGATTATGAATCTCATAATAATTTGTATCTCTGTTACTTAAAGACGTTTATTTGTTAAACTGTCCGCACGCCTTTTTTAATACTTTAAAATATATATATATATATATATATTTGTATGCTAGCCTTTTAGGAAAATCAACTCAGTTGTTCGTATATGGGGACAATTAATTGATGTATGATGAGGCATCTAGTACATAGTCTATATGGACTATTGTAATCAGGCTTAGAGCCTAAGACAGTAACAATGCTAGTAATAACCGATTTCCCATTTATTTACCATATTCATGAAAGTTGGTCTAAGATTGAACTAGTACTGTTATATTTGTGATAATTTATCTAATTAGAATTCGATGCTTCTTCTTTGGATAGAATTCATCTTGGCAAAACCATCTGCTGTTCCCCGTCAAACACTCTAGTCTGCCTTGCTTTGCCATGCCAGTGAAAGCTGTGATGGCTAACATACAAGCCGAAGTCCGAACAAAGTACTAATTGAAAGCAACTATCTCGCAAGCAATATTGCCAGTGGCCTCAAATATTCATTTGGTCTGGGGTCCATTGATGCATGATGGATGAGGAATATGTATATGTTTGTGTACGTATATGGATATATATATATATATATATATATATATATATAGACCAAAAAATAATTGCATGGTACAAGGCAAAGTATATGCTTCACAAGAAAACGGCTATTGGACCCGAATTCATCCACCAGATCAACAAATAAAAGAATTTTTCAAAAGACGTGAAAGTAACTCAATTAACATAGCTTTGCCTTTGAAAAAGGAAAATTTAAAATGTTAAACTAGATGCTCAAAGCAGCTTTCATGGAATGGTGGAAATTTATAGCTTTAATTCTTTTTTTTTTTTTTTTTTTTTTAAACAATAACTAGCCTCGCGGAAGACTTGGCTCACAACCAATTCAAAAGAGGCTTATGATTTGAGCATCTTTTATCATTTAAGGCTTACGAAAATATTTGGTTTGGTTCCTTTCTAAGCACATAATCATAAGTTTCCCTGCCATTGATCTGCAGCATAACTCTGTCTTTTATGTCATCAATCCTGCACTTGTAGTTCAAACCCATGAGAAGCTCTGTGATTGCAGCTTCAGTTTTTGCTTGGTTTGCGAAGTAGAGCGTTTGTACAAGAAGGACATTTGTACTGGAAACCTCTTGCTGCTTCTCAATATTTCGTTCAGAATGCCACTTTGTTGTGTTATGAGCAAGTGGACCAAGCCATTCCAATATTCGCACTACCGCCAGATTCCACTCTGTTGCAAGTGCTGGATCATAGACAGATGAAGCCGTATTTTTGGGATAGGACCTAAGCCTAGCTCTCAAAGCAGCTCTTATAGTTGTAGGTAACATGTTGTACAGGTCATCTCTTGCGTCAGGGGAAATCAAATGAGGTGATAAAGCCAGTTTCTCAATCAAGATGATCATTTTTGCATAGTGGAGAGCCAGAGCAGCATCACCTAGAGTAGAAGGACGGACCTTCAACAGTTTATTCTTGGAATTGAACAACAACAATTTATAATATATCTTGTTGCTAGAAGAAAGAAGTCCCATATTAGCATTTTCCATGGTATTCATGGTTTTAATACTAACATCTCTCAACCGCATTGAACCACCAACAGTTGGCTTGCACATCTTTTCAATGGGAGAATCAATTCCACCCACCATGCATCCTTTAAAAGGTCCAACATGACTCATCCGCTTGGTCTTTGAATGTTGAAGCTTCCCTTGTTGTACAGATGACTTGTGTTGCTGCATGTTTTTCATTCTAATCTTGTCAGTTTTAATCCCTGACTTCTTCAAAGGTCCTGAATAGAAGCCACATAGATTACTCTCAGATGGATAAACAGAAGAGTGCATATGAGCAGAAAAGGAGTGACTGCGAGGAAGACAATCAGAACTCTTATATTCCCAATCACCATTTTCCTCAGTAGAAACCAATTGATTAGTTCCAAAGACATGTTTGATCCTTGCAAGTATTGTAAAAAGTGATCTTGCCAAAATGCGGACGATGTAATCATAAGTTCTATTCCATGGACACAAATCTTTTAAATTTCTCACTTCTTGACGCTGGCACATCACCCGCTGCTGGAATTCAAGCAATTTCACACGATCTAACTGAGCAGTAACCTGCATTCTCCTCAGAGTTTGCTCAAGCTCCACCAGCACTTCCTGCTCTTGGGATAATTGTGTCGTAGCAGCAACAAAGCTTTCCATTTTCTTCACTTTCCTCTCCATTTTCTTCAATCTATACTCCCAGCCAAACCACTGAAAACCATTCTGAATAGGATCATTAAAAAATTGTTCAAGACGGTGATAAACAGGATTGGCACACCTCTTTCCAAGCCTGATAACAGACCTTGAGAGTTGTCCCAAATCCTCAATTATCTCGTCCAGTGCCAGTTCCATCAGATAATCATCATCCTCGGATACAAGCCTCTTCGCACCAACCAAATCTACAATCTGCTCCCTCAACCTAAAAATCTCCTTATCACTCAAAAAATGCCACAAATTAACCACCTTAAACATCAATCCTGAGACTTCAAACGCCAGAATTCCTATTAGTGGCTTCTCAGGCTTCTCAGTCTCCGCCCCGCTCTTCCACATTGACAGCAAACTACTAAACCACGAATCCGACACCATATCTCCCCACATTTAAATGCATAACCCCAAAGGCCAAACCTAAACAGCAATCTCAAATAGAGCCCTGAACTCCTGGATCAAAATTCGATGAACAACATAAATTAATTAGATAGTAAACCATCCATGATAGCCCTAAAAAGGAAATCTTTTTATCTCTTTTTTCTAAATCCATCACTAATTATCAAGCATTTTCCACTCGGATTCAAAGCAGATTATGGAAACGACAGTAAATCGAGTCTAAATCTAGCTAATACTCAATAAATTGGAAACTTACATTAGACCTAAACCTTCCTTTTTGGTTGCCCATGAAGCAAAAAAGGAAATGAAATTAACCAAGTATATATGATATTGAGCTCTACAGCCTCTACTCTAATCTAACCCAAACCGGTAAAATGACCTAAGTTGACCACTGGGTGTAGTTCCCAAGACCCAGAACAAGAAATTTTGAGCTAAATTTCTCTAATTTTCGGACATTTTCTCACCAACCAAAAAACACACATTTCGCTTCTTAGAACCTCATCAAAGAAGTAAAACGAGAATGAATACATCACATCAGAAATTCAACCAGCAGAGACAAAAACAGGCTTACCGTTGACAAAGAAAACGGCCGAAGCAGCAACACCAACAATGAGCTCAACGAGAAGAAGATGAGATGGCATTTGGAGGTTGGGAAGGGGGCGGGTGCCGGCATCAAATAGCTGCGAAGAAACGAGAACGATGAGATGGGCATATAGACCAAAAACGGTTTAACCGAGGTAGAAACCGGAATATTGTTCGGGTTTATGCTTCGCACATTTCGGGAAAATCAAATTATTTATCAGATAATTTTTAATGATATTGCCAAGGCGATGGAGGGTCTTTTGCCTTTTGTTTAGAGTCTAGAGAGGGAGTGGACCAGACCACTTTGATTGGACCTGTAATTAGAAAGGAGTTGTGGCATTGGAAGTTTCACTCTTTCGGAGTTTGAACAAACTTTTGGTAATTATTTTCAAAATAAAAATTTGGGTTTTTTTGTTTTTCTTCAATGAAAGTGAAGGGAATTTAGTGAGAAATTATTCTTGGCACGTGAGCATATTCAATGTACAACTGTCCAACCGTCCTCATCACCAAGGTGTGAAAATTATAAAAGATTTTCATAATGATTAGAAGGGGTTGGATGAGAAATTAATTGGGTTGATAAATTGAGAATTTTTCTTCCTAAGCTTTTGAGCCATTGGTTTGGATAGGGATGTACCCCTATTCATTGGTATCGTAGTCATTCAAAAAGGGTCAATAAATGGAGTTTAGGCTGGTGCCTGCTTGTCGGGGTTTTGGTTGTTGGCTTGTTGCTCATCGAACTGTGCATTGGATTTATTCTATATGTTTACAATTTATTAAAAATAAATATATATCTATATAAGAATATAAAAACTTGATGTATTACTTTATATATAATATATAAATATGTATACGAGAAGAAGCTTAAACAACTCAGGACTACACGTCCCAGCGATAACAACCATTAGTCAGAACTTTAATATAAGACTCTATACAAATACCACCAAAAAAAAATAGAGAGAGAGAGTATACAAATACATAAATGGCTATCAAAAACTTGGGCCCTGCTCATGAACCAAACCCACAGTCAATAGCCCATATGTTAACATCCAATGCTTGGGCTCTGATTTGGGTTTGATCAAGTCAAGACTTCAAGTCCATCCCTCCAGGAAGCCTACACAGTTGGCCTTTTCTTTGTTGTTCTGAAACAACAGGCCCCAAATTTTATCCCAAGCCACATTACAACTTTCTTTTTCAACAAAAATTGTATAACATCTTCAATCTATTTGTATGCTGTATTTTTGGATTTAAATATTACCTACTACCTTCATTAGTAATTATGTTACTAAAGCAACCATTTCCTTTTTACCAACTTTTGGATTCTAAAGTAATGTATGAAAGTCTTATTTGTTATAAGGCGGGACATAAAATCAACTCTTATATAAGTTAGTATTCAGGAGTTAATATATTTGTTGGTACTTCTAATATTGTTCTACGTGTCTTCCCTGCCTTTTTCCCAATAATATCCAAAGCATAATCTGTGTGCGTTATTAACCAAGCCTCGTATTTGGTTTTATTGGATATAATTAGAACCTAAATTAATCTCACTTCGATGATGAGAGAATCTCTTAAGTTGGACTACAATCTAGCAAAGGAATTGCTTTCCTTCGATGTTTTCTATATTCATTTACTGTTTATATTTACTTAAAACAAAAATAAGAAAGCTTGACCCAAAGAAAATGCTTTACGGAAACACAAATTACTTATAGAAACTTGGTTTTGCTAAAGCCCAAAAAGCAAGAAACTAACACCAAAAATGATAACCCGGTGGCGGATTTACCTTAAAATAATTACAATCAATTAATAATTTGGGGCTTGAGGATGAGAATTACAAAGATCGACCCACATGGCAGAGAAGCCGAAAAGGGCTTTTATTCTGTGTATTTTAATCTACTTTAATAATAACTTTGCAGCTTTATTTTCCATGCTTAATTTATTTAAATTGTTTTCACATTTATAATATATTTCTTGGGTGGTCCCTCCCTCTTTCCCCTACTTCTCAAGACACTAAAAACAATGCTTACCTTCAATCTGAAGGGAGATTAATTTCTTCTTATTCTTCTTCCTCTTTTTTTTTTTTTTTTAATTTAATTTTTTTTGTTTTCCTTCCTTTTTCTTTTTCTCTTTTAGTTGAATGCATTTGTTGGGAGTCTTGCACGGTTTAAAAGTCATATATTTGAGAAGTTCCTCTTATCAAGGCACTTATCGGAACACCCAGTTTGTTTAATTTTAAAAAATAAATTGGTTAATAATTAAAAGTCGTCCACTTTAAACGATCAAGTAAAGGGGAAAAATAAATAAATAAATAGATAATTATAATAGTGTCCTTGAAAAAATCCTTATTCTCACATGGTCATCACTAGGGAATCTCCCTTTTTTGATTTGCTTTTTCTCTTTATATTTAAAATTCATTGTTAAAATATGACCGCCATTATGTTTCTTAAGAAAAATGTATATATGACCGCCAGTTTTTTTTTTAATATTTTTTTATTACTATGGAGGAAGAAAAACAATTTTATCCAAATAAAAGATTGAAGATTATTAGAAATGTATTTTCAATAGCATAACCACTAAACTAAGCCTATGAATTTTTTTTTTTTTACATATAAATACTTTTTTTTATGATAATATATGACCTCCAGTTAGTAAAAAGTAAATTGAAAGAAAAAATAATAGCCCGGTAACTTCTCTAATTAACAAAAAGAAATGAATTTTTTCTCTCTTTTTTTTTTTCATTTTTTGAAACATATATATAAGAATCAAATTTATTATCTTACCATTATCAATAATTATCATCTGTAACGATAAATCCACCAGAGTTTTTTTTTTTTTATAACTTCTTGGATACCAAAATATTTGTTTTAATTTGATTTATTTCTTTGGGTCTCGTTTAATAAGCAAAATTTTTATAGTTATAGACGCATATACTAAACAAGGGCAGGTTATGTTTTGGGTTTAAGTGAGCAGTTGAAATGAAAGCAACTTTTTCCTACATTACCTAGACCTCTGTGATGTACCATTAATGTTTAGAGATTTGGATTATTTCTATACATAGTCAATGAACTATATACATTAAAGAGGGTCCATTTGTTAAAGTAAAAAAAAAATTTCAGGGTCCATTTGCATTTGGATTCACGTTGCAGCCTCTGTTCATCATACTATAAATATTTTTGCCGATAACTTAAATTTGGATGTATCAAAAAATTGACACTTTTTTTTTTAGTTCTTTTTTATATTTTTTATGATGGATCCGAGTAGAATAAAAATAAATAAATAAATAATTGTTGCTGCAAATTTCCAATAACATGAGGTTGAGTCAGACCTAGTCTTAAATAGCCATAGATCAAGTCATAAACTGCCTCACCCTATCCTAATTTTTTACGTTTCAGTTTTTCCAAATTTCTTAATTAATGTTGGTGTGTTAGGTGAATTTGGTTCCTAAGCTCAAGTAGAGCTATCAATTCAAACCAGTTGAACAACCACAATTTTTATTTTATTTTATTATTATTTATTTTTTTCCGTTTTCCCCTTACTTTCTAGAAACAAACTGACATTTCTCGTATAAATTAATTGAAAATTAGGGTTTAAATCTTCCAAAAATGTCAAACAAGCATACTGTAATTTTTTGGACATAGTAAGCATTCCTAATTTAATGGTTTAGGTATAAATTTAAATTTTATTATAATAATGATATTTATCATATTATTATTATTACTACTATTATCGTTATTTATTTTTTTCTTATTTTAAAATGTCAGTATGCTATTTAAGATGTGTATATATATATATATAAATATAAATAGCAATCAAAGTAGGCCTCTATACCAAGCTAGTACTAATCCATAGGATAAAATATTAGGTATATATAATGTTATTAATATAATTCCCGTAATCTATATTTAATGCAATGTCAAAATAAATACATTGGTTTTACCAAACAATTGTTTACCATTCAATTATAAGTGACTTATTGTGATATGTCGTATCCGTAATTCTATATAACAGTTACATTCGTCACTATTCCAGTTCACAGAGCGAAAGCGCATGCTTGTTTAATTTTTTTTGTCCTTCCTAAGAGTTACTCCGTCACCAACTTCAACTTAAAAGATGTTAATTTTCTTTTTTTTGGTAAATACGTTAAAACAAGTATTGAGTTGAAATGAAAATAAGTGTCACTTTTTTTTTTTAATTAAAGAAATCAATGAAATAAGTATCACTTTATAACCACAGATATTGAAATATAATCCCTAACGAAAAATGTATTTTGTTTGACCAATTTCTTAATTAAACAACATAAGAGTGCCCAGCTATAACCAGTTTCTTTAATTTGAAAGCATAGTTAAAAATCGACTTCCATTAGAAAATAGTTAGCAGCAACAATAATATCATTTTAAGATCCAATTTGGATATAAACTCAAAGTTACTTTATTCAAATAATTTTTTTGGTAAATACTTTATTCAAATATTTTAAAAACAAACAAAAAGATTAACAACATATTAAGAACAATTATTTCAGTCTATTCTCCTTGTATTAATTAAATCATAAATATGCGGGATTAGAGGTAAAACTACTACTTATAATGTCAACTTTTATTGACATTTTTATGTGTAAAAATTGAATCCAGGCCAGCTAATTTCCGTATTTGACACACAGCGGTAACATGAAAGTTGAATGGCCTAGTTAAAAATTAATAAATAATATAAGTTGAAGCATTTATTAATAAAAAATAAAAATGAAAAATGAAAAAAAGAAGAATTTTTGTTTTCCTTTGTTTGTTAATATTGATTTTAATTTTCTGTTTTTATTTTATTATTTTTTATTGTGTACAATTTACTTCAAATACATGTTAGTGTTAATTGTTTTATTAAATATCCCAAATAATTGAAAGAGAAAAAGAAAAAAACAAAAAAAACAAAATTATAATCAATTTGGTGTCTATATTTTTTAGTTTTTTCATTAACTTTATAATTAATTGAGAGATTTTTTGCAACGGTGCTGTTTTCGCAAATTGTATTTTAAACTTCATATTCATCACTATACGGTTATGGCTTCCAAATATATAAGTTTTTTGCACCAATATCTCCAAGTGTAATTTATCTATTTTGTTGTATTAAATATCACGTAAATGATACATACTTTATTAGGACAAAAGTATATCCAAAAAAGCAAGTCATTCGAAGCCATAACAGATTTAGAAATTTATTAATGCCCTCCAAACGTTAAAATTGTTGAAACAATACCTCCTTAAATATTACAACAAAACAACGTAACTTGATTTTTCGAAAATATTCTTATTCTAATGAAGTATGTATAATTCAAGTGACATTTAACATAACAAAATAGAAAGAATCAAATTTGAAATTTGATGTAAAAAATCTACAAATTTAAAAGAAAATGATGAACATAACAAAATAGAAAGAATCACATTTGAAATTTGATGTAAAAAATCTACAAATTTAAAAGAAAATGATGAATGTAAAATTTAAAATGCAATTTGCAAAAAAATTAAAAAATCAAAGGACACTACTAAAAAAATCATTAATTAAAATATTTAATAAATTTTAATTAATTATTAACATTTAAATAAACGAATTATATAAAATAATTAAAATATAGACAAAAACTAAAAACCAAACCATTATACCGAAAGCTCCTCGATCAAATATACTTTATTTTTGTTTATTTTTATAATAAAAATCCATGCCAAAATGGATTGCAAATAAGATATGATGTAACATTACTTTAGCAAAACACAACGACGTGGCACGTCTCTGACCCAGTTCTAGACTTTTAAGTTGTGTTCTTGATGGCAGAGAAGCGAGTAATCTTTAATCTAGACCGTCGATGAGCGTCGAAGATCATATCAAACGAAAGCGAATTAGCGAACTGAGTAGAGTATAGGGGCAGAGTATCACAGCCACCTTTTTTTTTTTCCATGTAAATTCAATGGATTCAATTGCGTGTTTGGGCCGGACCGTCAACGGTCTTACCGACAGCTTTTATATCACTGTTTGCTTTTTGCAGGGTGGTAGAATTGGATTTTTCCGCCTTTCTTTTATTTATTCTATTTAATTAATTTATAATCTTTTGACGATAAAATAAAATGAAACGTTTTGGGTTCTCGTTATTTTATCTTCAATCTTTTTTTCTTTTTTCTTTTTTTTTTTCGGTAGGCAAGAGGGAGGCCTAAGTTACTTAAGAAAGAAAAAAAAAAAAAAAAACAATACAGCGAAAAATGTTTTTGTTCGTAGAGAAAAATGGCAATATATGTGAAGTAATGTTAATTAAGTTTTTTTTTTTTTTTTTTTTTGGGAAAAATTTAATTGCAATCCGAACAAAAGCTGATAGAAAATCCCAATAATGCTAATATAAAACAATGTATAATAATTATGATAAATATCATTTGAATCTAATGAATTATATTTATAACTAGTGTAATATTGACATAAACCATAATTTTTATTTTTTAAAGTAATAAATTTTGAATTTATAAATTAAAAAAATAAAAAAGTAAAAGTACTGTAAACAATGTTAAAAGAAACATAATATTGTTTTAGAATCATAAATAACCAATGTAATTTATCAAACATAAAAACAAAAGGAAAAAGAAGAAAAACATGGTCAGATTATTTTCAACTTATTGGATATAGAAGATATTTATGAAAAATTAGCAATCGATGTTATAGAGGAATGCATTACTAGACAAACTAGAATAATAAAATTTAGAGAAAGTTTTATTTATATTTTTTCAATTTTACTATAATTATATTTATATTACTATTTAAAAACAATCACCATTAATCTCATTTTTATTTTTTTATTAAAATATACCTACATGTCAGTTTTTACTAATTATTTTTCACATCTAACGAAAAAGAAAGGTTAAATATAATATTTTATAATTGAATAATATCATGCAAATATAATTTGATTTTTAACTGTTGAAAGTAATAAGTAAAAGCTAACAGATAAGAAACTAATATTGATTTTTCAAAAATTTAAATCTAATTATAATTATGTAAAATTAAAAGAGTTTCAAATGAAATATCCTCTAAAATTTAAAATCCTTCGTATTCGATTATTTTAATCAGAAAAAAAGGAAAAAACATTAAAAAAATTAAAAGAGAAATAAAAATTCAGATATTGATTTTGAAGGACTTAAATGCCTCTTTAACTAAGTGGGTTGCCCCATTTATCAAAAATGGAGGCGCCCAAATCGAAGAACTTTTTGGAAATAACAAATACGTAGAGAAAACAAATTAGACTTCGGACTCCAATTTAAATCCGGAAACGTAAGTTTGGGATTTCAACTTTATTTTTTTTGAAGCATAATAAAATATGATGTTTAAAAAGCATTATTTTCATATAAAAAAAAGCATTATTTTATACAAGGCTTATAACTTTAACAGCACAGCACCAGTTTGACTGGATTTTTAATCCGAATCAAGTTGGTTGTTTTAGACTTCCAAAACCATCTTATAATTACTTCCCGACTTTTATATAATTGGAAAACCGAAAGGATAATCTACATACACTTTCACCATATTACCCTTCCATTTTTTTTTAATGAAAATATTACCCTTCCTGATGTGCTTTGCTTAATTTTGTCGTTAATTTCGGTTGCTTTAATGTACTTTTATTCGGATTTTTTTCTGTGTAATTAGAAATATATTTTTTTAATCATTGTTTGAAAATAAAAACATATTTTATCCTATATAATACGTGTATCCATTTTAACTATTACACTATGTAACAAATAAATCAATTAAAATGTATATAAAATTTAATGCGATAATATTTTATTTATTTTTATTTACTTATTTTTGGGTAAATTAGTTGCTTTGATTGAGAAGGGGTCTTCAAATTTGGGGGGGATTAAAGCACCCTTTGATGAAAGAACTGAAAATAAAGAAAGAGGCATAGCCTTGGTTATTAGTTTATGTTTACATGTATTTATGCCTTTAGAAATTTACTCGGGTATGCCTATATTATATTAATATATTAAGTAATAAAATAATATATGATATTTATGTAAACTTTAATAGATTTATTTGGTACGATACCACTTTTCTTTTCTTTTTGTTTTTTTTTCTTTTTTTAACAATGGTATCATAGCGTTACTATTTAAAAATCTATTTTATATTTTAATTTATATGCTGGTTGCTTTGAAATAAAAACTCCATTTTGTGATAACGTTGCGTTGTCTACAGTTTGAGCATTGTAGAAATCCTTTCCGTGGGACAGAGACCACAGATACTTTCTAAAGGAATTGTTTTTTTCCTTAAATAGAAAAAAATAAAAAAACAGTATGCTCGGAAGACTTTCTCAAAAGTTTACAAAGATTAATTCCATACCATTACTTGATAAATTAGCAAAATGATTGACTAATTGCATTTATAAAATTATTTTAAAATATATTAGAGAACTCATAATTTCAACCCTTTTACACAATACCTAAAACGCTATTTTATCATTTTCTTTGCTTAATTCATTTTTCTATTGATTTTGTACAAGCAATGAACTTAACTGTAGTATACAATTATAAATGCAAGTCAAACTGGTCCAACTTTAATCATTCATTAAAAACCACCCTCTTTTTCGAGCGTGCCAATCATATCACAACACGTTTGCAATTAATTAGTTTATAATTTATTTTATTTGAGAATATCTCGAAAATTTATCCAAGAAATTAACAAAGGGGAAAGGAAGGAAAACAAAAAAAAAAAAAAATGAAAACTGGTCCGGTAGACTAACACCATTAAAAAAATGAGGAGTAAATTCAGGGAACTAGAGGATAAATTTGTAATTTCACTTGTCTAAAGAGAGACTGTGGAGTCCAGACAAGAAAATCTGAAAATAGGAGTTTCCTACAGTCTCTTTTTGTCCTCCATTAATGGAGGGAAGTTTGTAAAATCTCTCACATCAAAGTTTAAAAAAAAAAAAAAAAAAGCTATAACCTTCTACTTCTGGCGCCATTTGCAGCTTTCCTTTCGTTCAAACTTCCTCTATTCCATTTCTCAATCCCACACCACACTCTTTCTCTCTCTCTTTCTGTGTAATATTTTTCTTCCATAGTCTGGTATGGAAGAAAAGGAAAGCACGGTTTCCGGGTCAGCAGGAAACTCGGAGACGGCGTCACCACCAGCTCCGACGAACATGGCACTGACCATGAGCTCGGAGGGAGGTTTGGGCTTGACAGCGACAGCGACGGCCACAATAACACCAAGCAGTGGTGGCGGTGTTAGTGGTGGAGGAGGAGGAACACAAGGTAGCGTTGACTTGTCAGGGAGGAAGAAGCGAGGGAGGCCAAGAAAGTACGACGCCGATGGGAACCTGAGGTTGGCGGCGTATACGGCGGGAGTGACGGTGACACCTCCACCACCGGGCTTCTCTTTGTCTCCTTCTCCTTCCGAGTTTTCTTCCAAAAGGGGAAGAGGTAGGCCTCCTGGCTCCGGAAACTGGCAGCTTCTTGCTTCTTTAGGTAATTACTACTCTCCCGACTCGGTGACGTGCTTTCTTGTTTTTCTTTTTCCCTTCGGTTGTACGGGACTGCTTGTTTGCCTAGAAAATGTAGGAAAATAAGAAAGATTTTAGGATTTCGTGGTGGGTGGTCTGTCCTAATTATCAGGCCATTTTATTGTCTTTTTTTTTTTTTTTTTTTTGGTGTACAAACCTCAATTTACCCACCAAGAAAAAAAACGTTCCTTTTTCTTTTTCTTTTTCTTTCACTTTTTAACAATTTAGACCCCAAAATTTTCTCTCTTTCTTCCACAGTCTCACCAACCAAACAAACTGATCATTTCATAATCCAAGTTTCTTGTTCAGTCAATTGGAAAATCATTATAACTCACAGTGGGTTTGGGATCTAAAATTTCCACTTAGATAAACGGAACTGGTATGTTGGAGTTAAAAATAAAATTTGGGGAATAAACAAAAAAACAAAAAAAAACAAAAAGGTTAGAAATTTAGGGTTCAATATATTATGTGTTGCATGGTTTGGTTTTGAGTGTGTGAAGCATATGAAATTAGACTTGTTGGGATTACAACAGATGCTGTAAATCTAACATTTGGAATGTGATCTGCGAAGGTGAGCTGTTTGCAAACACTGCTGGTGGGGACTTCACGCCGCATGTGGTTACTGTTAATACTGGCGAGGTAATGTGAAAAAAAAGTAAAATCAGCTATAGTAAGTACATCATTGTCCACCTCATGTTGTAATAGATAAGTTGACTAGTCCGTAATCTGTACTAGTGAGATTTTTGCCCCCAGATCCGGAGTGTCTTTTCTTTTTTACATGGCAAAATTTCATATTTTTCACATGCAGGATGTTGCAGGGAAAATTCTTTCATTTGCTCAAAAGGGTCCCAGAGGAATTTGCATTCTCTCTGCCAATGGAGCTGTTTCTAACGTCACTATTCGCCAACCCGGTTCTTCTGGTGGTATTTTGACATACGAGGCAAGTTATCTAATTAATGTTCTTTCTTTGTATATACCATTTGCAATTTTTTTTTTTTTTAATTCCTTTTGAACTGCATGTAGTCTAATAAAAAACCAATCGAAGAATATGTTCATGCCCTTTAGCACATCCTAGACAATGTTGTTTAATCAGTTAGTTCGCTTTTTGGCTTACTAGAAAGCAGATTGTTCTCCTCCTGTCTCTCGCCCATGTGTTCTCCCCGGAAAGCTGTCCTTTCTCTCTGTCCTTTTACTGCTTATTCCAATTTCTTTCTCTAAGAGTGATGAAGATAATTTATAGGTTCTTTTAGGAGTATTTACTGCTGGATTTTTGAGGACCTAGTAGCCTATAAGAAAGTTGATCTTAAAAAATAAGGCATTTGAAGGTTGTTTAGCGGCCAGAGAAGTTATTTTGATTCCTATCTCAATATTACAGAAAGTTATCAAATTAGTGAAGTAGATATGGCTAAATTTCTTGCAGGGCCGCTTTGAGATATTATCATTATCTGGGTCTTTTACAGTCAATGACAATGGTGGTGTTAGAAGTCGAACCGGTGGCCTCAGTGTCTCATTGGCTGGTCCTGATGGACGTGTAGTAGGTGGTGGCATTGCTGGTTTGCTAACAGCTGCAAGTCCTATCCAAGTAAGAGTTTTTCCTATTCAAATTTTGAATTGCTACGGAAAACCTGCAACTCTTATTTGGCTCAACTCTACTCGAAGTTTCATTCAATAATTTCTGGTAGAAGCTTTGTCTCGAATTACTGTTACTAAACAAAAACTCTCGCTGCTAACAAGACCATAATTATGGTATTTACTAAAAAGACAGTTAATATGGTGAAAGTGTTACTGTATATTCACGGAGATCATTCTATTCAAAATACACAGTTGAACTTCTCACCAAAAAAAATAAAAAATAAAAAATAAAAAATACATAGTTGGACTGCAAAGCAACTATAAAGATGTCTTCTTTTGGTCTTGTGAGAAATGCTAGCTAGAAAAGTTCCTGTTTTTTTAGATTCAAACCTTGAATTTGTCTCTTTGAAGATACCATTATCAAAGTCATTTTGAATTATTTGAATCACAATACCATCTAGCCACTTTGTTAAAAAAAGACAAACCGTGGAGTCTTTTAAGAAATAAATAAAACACAAAATAATAATTTAGGTACTATTCAAACCCCCTTGTAAGCTATGTTTATGTTGCTTGTTTTGGCAGATTGTGGTTGGAAGCTTCATGCCAAATGGTTACAAGGTACATAAAAGGAAGCACCACCGTGAACATACTGTGGCTTCTCCGACCTCAGGTGTCCGAGAAACAGTGACAGCAGCAAGACCAATCTCCCAAGCAAAACCTGATGGTGAGCCGGGAGGTTTCACCACTACTACACCTGCATTACCAGCACAAAGCCAGGGAGAAGCAGAAAACAGCACAAGTACTGATAAAGACAACCCGGTTGCTTCTGCATCAATTAGTTCAGGTTGGAATGGCTCAGATTCCAAATTAGAGCACGGACCATCCCCTGACATCAATATATCTGTGCCTGGTGAATAAATAATAAGGTATGTTGTTGAATGACCCCTTATATGCACATGTTATTATTATTATTATTTAATGAGGATTAGACCTATAAATTGATTTTGTCACTTGTGTTGTGTCGGAAATCTAAAGCATGTTCTTACTTGGTGAATAATTTTCTCAGGTTGATTGGAGGCTGACATGACCTTGATAACTCGGAGCTAAAACAAAAGTAAAGTTAATTTGGAAGTACGGTTGCAATACTGATATTTATTGACAAACTCTTTTTTTTTTTTTTTTTAAAACAATTTTCTCTGATTGTACGGAATCATCAACAGTTGCAGCCTCAAATTTTAGTTGGTGGACATGCTATGGATTATTTTAATTGATATCAATACAATTCTCATTTTGACTTACCATTCATTTTCTTTATCTTTGCCATTAATAACTGTTCCAATGTTGCTTTTCTCTATATATATGACCATATCTTAGTTCTTACAAAAAATAAGAAAGCACTCTACATCAATTAAGAGGAGTATTAGGGTTTTTTTTTTTTTTTTTTTTTTTGGGGGGGGGTAAAAATGACTAGAATATTACTGACAATTCAGCAACCAACCAGCAAAATTACATATCATTAGAAAACTCATAACTACAGAATTGAACATGCTTATGAAAACCATATGTTATTTGAGATAACATTAAAATGCCTTGAATTAACATAATTCGAAGAAGACATGGAAATTCCTAAACTTAAATTATCAACCAGTTTCATCTCCACATATTTTCTGCTTTTGAAAAGATGGCGAAGAACTTTCGAATAAAAAGCGTCAATCAGGATGATTGGGACTTGTTGCAGGCTGCCCAGATGGGTGTTCTTTTAATATATGTTCGAACACCATCAGCAGCCGCTAACCCATCAAGTATAAGACCAGCTCTCCTTTAGGATCTAATTAAAATATCAAGGCGCTTATAAATTGACAACAATTAAAATTAGATGAATGATCAGTACAAATTGGAGGTAATTGGTTCTTATCTAAGACCTTATCACTATGATCTCCTGCATTGTATGTCTCTGGGAAAGTGGCAGTGTTTGGCTGTAAAGATTCAATACTTTCAAAACTAAGAAAAGTTCAAACAGGATTCAACTTATGATACTATATATTATTCAAACAGGATTCAACTTATAATACTATATATTATTATCACTTTGTTATTATTAGAAGGAGAATAAGAGGTTAGTATTTCAGGATTGAGTAGGAACTGAGATGGTTTATCATCAATAACAACGGTATGGATGCTGAATAATGCATTTCTCTCTTTTAAAATGTATTAAAAAGATCCTTATCAATGCATTTTCTTTGGTCCTATGAATTATATATACAGCCAACTGCAAAAAAAGAAGTTAAATAAGAGAGTAATCAATTTTCCTTGCATTCTGATATTTTAAGCCGCATAGATATATAAAAATGTGAATGGACTACGTCCTTTTGTCTTTACATATATACCCAAATCAACAGTAGTTTACTTCTCATTTCGCCGAGTGCTGAATCCAAAACACCATCCACGTTGCGCCTAATGACCATCGAACCAAACAAATTATGAGCAAAAGGATGAAAATTTTCAAATGATTGATGAAAACAACGACCGGGAGATTTTCTTGAAGAAAAAACATAATTTCGAAGATATATAATATTATATAATGCATAAGCATGCATATTTTAATTAATTATATATGTATATATATATAAATATATATTGACTCCATCGAAGTAGACCATCTTGCCACTTCAAATCTTTCGAAGCAGAACTGCATAAACTGATCAATGAAGGACCTCTTGTAAACTGCCAAATCAAAATAACAGACAAATGATATGTATATATGAATATAAAGAATTATTGTGGTAACCTTAAAAAAATTCAACAACAGAAAACTCTTACAAATCGTAGTGTGAAAGTTTGAACCTAAATGCTTCCTATATCTAAGATGGCGACCGCGATTAATTGGGATTTCATCCTTGTTGGCGGTGTGAAATCTCATTACTAGTAAACCATCTTTACCTTGGTCCAAGGTTAAGTTTCTCCAAGAAAATACCAGAGTCAGTTTCTGAGTCTCTATGATTACTATCACCATTTTCTGAGTCTCTATGATTACTATCACTATCACTTTTATCGCTACAAGTAAGTTTAACTTTAAGCTTAAGGCTCTTCCTATTCCTAGCCATATTTTGCAAAGATAATGAAATTGCTTGTTATTCAACAATCACACGGATTGTAAGTTTACACACCACATACGGGCCTGAAGTTTTTTGTAATTTGCTAGCCATTTCAAATTCTGAAATTAAATGAAAGAGGGTTGAGTTCCACAAGTTCCTATCCCAGAAAACGAACCATTTTATGCTCCATTTGTGTCATTTATGCTTTTTGCCACACGTACTTAACTTACTTACGTAGGTGGTTTTGTCAACAAACTATTATTCTGAAAATGGAACTAGAATTCATGTTTCCCAATACTTGGTCTTGCTTGTCAACCTGGTTGAGTAATAAAAATCATATGTTTCTCTTTCCTCTGCGTAGCATTCAATGCGACATTGTACCTCTTTTATTTTTTAGTACGTAATAGTAGCTTATAAGAAAGTTAATCCCAATAAACCAGTAGCTACTTTTATTCCTTCAGTGACAGAAATGTCACAAAACAGAAAAGGTTTCGAGGAAAAGAGAATAATTATTGATTACCACTGGTAGTTCATTGAATTTCTTTTAATATCACTATAATCAAAGCTTTAAAATTTTCTTGCCAGGCCACTTCAATGTCCCACTTTGCAGTCAGCCTGACACTAGCGGTTTAGAAAATTGGAATGGTGGATCAGGATCTGTTACATTATTTGATGCTTATGGTCGTATAATAGGCTAAGGAAATTGGAATAGCAGATTCACTAACAGTCACAATGTTCACACTTGCAAGACATGTGGTCGTATAATAGGCTAAGGAAATTGGAAGAGCAGATTCACTAACAATTACAATGTTCACACTTGCAAGACAGGTTTTATATTGCTTGTTGCAAAATGAAACGGAAAGAAAACTTATCAAGCCAAAAAATTAGACAACATAATAAACATCAAAATTTTTTACCCAAATAAGAGAAACAACCATCAACTTAAGCATTTGTAACATTTAACAGTTAAGGATGCATACATTTTTTTCATTTGAATGCTAACGCTGAGAACAAAATAAATTCTGAAGACAAAAACCATACTATACTAAATGCTGAAGACAAAAACCACACTAAATCATAATTTATTAACATGTGTTCTGCATAATTCAACTTTCCCAATCAATCAAACATTTTAATCATCAAAATTCCTTCCTCTTCCAAAACGTCGAAGAACATTGGAATAAAATTCCCAATCAGGATGTTGAGGAGTGATAGCAGGCTGTCCAAAATTGTTTTCCTTAACATAAGCTTGAACATCATCAGCAACCGATAGGCGATCCAAGTATGAACACAGCTCTCCTTTCGGATCTATAGCCAAGTAACAGTTCCAGCTACATTAATAAATAACAAGAAGATAAACTGCCAAGTACAAAATAACTCAAAAGCATTAATGATCTTATTACCTAAGGCATCATGATTCCCATCTTCTGCATTGTATGACAATGGGAAAATTGAAGTGTCAGGCTGCAACCAAGAATCAAATAAATAACCAATCAAAAAATTTTTACCAAATTATTTTGTTAAATAACTATTGGAAGAAATATCAATAATAGGGGGTGTTATAATTACAGTATTGAGCAGTGCTCTGTAAGGTTCTTCATCTATTAAGAGGGTATCTGAAGCAGAATAATGGGCACCCCTCCTTTGATTAATTTTCTTCAAGTAGTTCCAAACTTCATTCAATTCTTTAAGAAACAAAGGCTTTCTTTTATTATCCAAACACTTAATCCCAGTATCAGTGCAGTGGGTTTGGTCCTGAGTAATAACATAAAAAATAAAGAATTATAAGAAACCATATCATAACAAAAAAATAAAGAAAAAATTACATAGAAAACAACTATGTATGTGATTTGTCATTTCATTGATGTTCTATGTAACTTGTTACTAAAATACTTACCCCAACAAATAGCTGCTTGCTTCTCATAATTCTACCCGATCCGAATGCACAATCCATGACTCCATCAACATTGTGCCTATTTAATAAATAATTCAAAAGCAGATGAATGGAAAAATATTTAAGTAAAACATCAACATAACCAAAGAAAAAACACGTAACAATATTGTATCAGATTCAAAAGACTAAAACATCAACATAACCAAAGAAAAAACACGTAACAATATTGTATCAGATTCAAAGGACTCATTTTTTTTTTTATACTTACTCCATTGCAGAAGACCATATTCCTACTTCAAATCTTTCCAAACAGAAAGTCATAAATTGATCAAGATAGGGTCTCTTGTAAACTACACAATCAAATGCAAAAAAGACCAATCTTTCTCAAAAAGGTAAATATCAATTTACCCCAAAAAAAAAAAAAAAAAAAAAAAAAACTAGAGCAAAATATATCTACCCAACTGATTTCCAAATCTTCCATCAGGAAGGCGAGACTTTGGCAGTTTACTCTTGTTAGCTTTGTGAGTACTGTGTATTAAAAAGCCATGCAGACTGAGAATTAGAAGTTTCTTTTTAGGTCCAAGGTTTAGTCTCTCCAATGACAGATCGAAGTCAATCTCTGGGTCTCCATGATCATAATCAGTGTCGTCATCACTTTGGCTGGAAGCAAATTTAATGCTCTTCTCAAAACTAGTCCCGGCCATACTATCAAAAGTAATGCAAAAGCGGAAAATTGCATATTCTCTATAACCATGACTTATTTGCATACACGTATATACAGAAATAAGATTTCATTGCTAGCCTTTTCCACTTCTGAAATTATATGAAAAAGCGGATTGAATTCCAAGGTTCATATCCGGGAAAATGAACCACTCTATTAGGCTACATTTGGTCATTAATTAATTATGCTTTGGAACAAGAATCGTCCCTCCCTTCTCTGTTGAATTAAACATACCTCTAGTTTTTTAAATAAACCACTGCTACATTACTATCGGAACTATAGAATCGCCATCAAATTCTCTGTTGTATTAAATATATGAATAATAGCCCTTTTAAAAGAAACAAAGTTTATGTTTCGCAACATGTCGGCATACAGTGGACCCGCTTAAGCTCAATCCGAGTAGAAGTCGAGCTGATATGTAGCCCAAATATTCTGGGCTGAGAGACCCAGGTTCTCTACCTGAGCCAAGAGACCCACAAATGAACAAAAGGGTTATCTCTAAGCCCATCTGCGATGCGTATTTAAAAAAAATAAAAAAAAATAAAAAAAATAACTAAAATCACTTAAGACAGTTAAATTAAAACTTGTAGGCTGTGTTCATATATTGGCTGTTATGGTGGATCGTGGTGCCACAGCAGTTAATAGATACAGATACAATTCTCAAACTTTAACCTTTTCTGTCGTAATTTTTTATTTCTTAATTTGCCATTAGCTGTTCTAATTTGGATACAAAATTTCTAAGAAATTGTCTAAAGCAAATAAAAAAAAAAATTTTGAAATTCCCATAAAAACATAGGAGTTAAAGTCTTCAATATCTACATTACTTACGTACTTAAAATCTAAAATAGAAAATATAGTAAATGGTAGTGAACCCAGTGTTTTTTTTTTTTTTTTTTTTTTTTTTTTTTTTGTGGGGGGGGGGAGTCAAATGTAGTAAATCCAGATTGCCAGTAAAATTTAAATTAAATACTATATTAGTAAAGTCCCTCGCTCAATTGAGGATCTGTAAAAGACTAACTCTACACAAATATTCATTAAAAAAAAAAAAAACTCCCCATAAATTTTTAAAAAATAGATATTTCCCCAAAATAAAAAATAAAAAAAAATTGTGACGTTCATAAAATACAAACATGATAACATAAATTCTTTACTTATCAAAATATTCAAAGAATTCAAGAAAATTTGGGCAAAGCATCAAACTAGCTCCAAGCTTTAAAATATAAAAAGGATAACTTTGGCTTTGCAGAAACAACAAACACATAATTGAATTTGGATACAATTTGAATGCTTAGATAGTTGAAATACCACTTTAAAATATAAAAAGGATAACTTTGGGTCTCTCGCTTTGTAGACACAACAAACAAATGATTGACTTTGGATACAATTCGAATGCTAAGATAGTCGAAATACCGCTTCATAATCAAAATCATGGTCAATAATTCACAACCAAAACAAAAGTCAAAAGAAATGAGTCCAACATGTCGACGTAGAAGTTAAAAAGGCAAAATATAACAGCTTAAGCATTCAAATAGGTAAACTTAAATACTGAAAAACATTTGATGAGAACAAATGCTAATTTGATAACATTTGCTTTCATAACTCAATTCGCTTAATCAACCAATGACATCTTCATATAACTTTTCCTTTCCAAGACGACGAAGAACACCAGAATAAAAGCCCCAATCGGGATGGTTTCTTGAGATTGCTGGTCGTCCAAAAGGGTGTTCCTTAACATATGTTGGAACATCATCTGAAGCAGCCAGTTCCTCCAAGTACGAGGCTAGAACTCCTTCCGGATCTATTGCAAAGTCACAGAACCAGTTTAATATTTTTTTTTTTTTTTTAAAAAAAACATAGATAAAATAATATGTTCGAAATGAAAACATGCATATATTAGTTCATGTTCCTACCCAATGCATCATCATTAATATCTTCCGGATCGTAAAATTCCGGGAAAATTGATGTGTTAGGCTGCAACAAAAACTAGTACTTGATGAGGAAATTAATTTATTTATAAAAATATAAAATTAGCATAAAAAAGAGCAACCATAGAAAATATTTACAGGATTAAGTATCGCTTTGCATGGTTCATTATCAATAAAGAGGGTATTTGAAGCTGAATAATTGCCACCTCTCTTTGGAAACTTCTCCAAGTAATCCCAGACTTTATTCAGGTCTTTGATAAAAAGTGGCCTTTCTTTGTTATCCAAACACTTAAACCCAGTATCAGTACATTGGCTTTGGTCCTAATAAGCACATAGTAAATTACATAACAAAAGGTTAATATATAACGAGCAAATAATAAAAACGTACAAAACCAATGTTGATCTACAACGTAGGCTTCAATATAGTTTAGTAAACATATCATTAACTATTTCATTTTCATTTTCCTTTACCAAAAAAGGAAAAACTAATTCATTTTCGTTACAATTTTATGGAAGATGTTTTCAGGAGATCGATCACGTACCCACACAAAGAGCAGTTTACTTCTTATTCCACCCATCACACTATCCAATACTCCAACATTGCGCCTAAAAAATTTCAAAATTAAATAGTACAGACATGAAACATTTTATATATTACTAACTTAAAGCTGTTAAAATCAAAAGGAAAAGTTTTGAAAAGCACAAACAGTATTAGAATGCATCATATACAGACAGCTTTAGAACGCATTATATTAAATACTACTTACTCCATGGCAGAAGACCATATTCCCACTTCAAATCTCTCTAAGCAGAACTTCATAAACTCGTCACAAAATGGCCTCTCATAAACTGTCAAATCAAAAACAAAAATGATCATATATATATATATATATATATATAGATATATACAATCCGTCTATGATGCGAACAGTTTTCATACGGATTACAGTATTAATGACCGTTTTTCATAGTTTAACTATTTTCTAAAAAATCATCGTTAATACTATAAAAAATCACCAATAATATTGCAATATTTATACAGCTCGTCATCATATAATTTCTATATATATATAAATATATATATTTCAATTAAAAAAAAAAAAAAACTTCACAAATAGCAATATAAGATGTATCTACCCAAATGGGATCCGTACGTTCTGTCGGGTGTTCGAGACTTTGGGATTTTAGCCTTGTCGAGAATGTAACGCCTTGCCACTAAAACCCCATTCAAATCGAGAACAAGCAGTTTCTTCTTTGATCCAAGGTTAAGTTTCTCTAGTGAATGCCCAAATTCATTTCCTGAGTCTTCTTCATCATTTCCAAAATCTTCAGTGTTGCTTAAAGCCATTTTGATGCTTTTCTTCTCAGCCATACTTCTAAAATATTTCCCTTACAATCTTCTCCAAATCAAATGAAACATATTATACCTTAAAACTTCATTAACAAACTAAATATAACAAAGTTTAGATAAAGAGCTGGATAGAAATCTAGGGCACAATACCGTTTGGTGAAGAATAACAAGGTTAAAGCGTGTTTTCTTCCAAGGTCTTCTTCCTAAAAACTCGAATAAGCAGAGTATAACCCTCTTCTTCAGTGCGATTTTGCGTTAAGTGAGACCGGGAGCAAGAGTTATGGCAAGAAAAAAGTGAGTTTCAGAACCAGCAAAATGATTAAAAAAAAAAAACAAACAAAAAACAAAAAAAGTCGTTCAGATTTTTGGGAAAGTAAAGAAACCAATTTTTTTTTTTTTTTTTGGCTTAACGGGAAAGTAAAGAAACCTTGTGTGAATAGATGTGGAACAAAAGGACAGGTCAAAAAGACCAAAAGACCTTGATGACCTTCTTTTAAAATTTATGAACTCATGTATGATGTTTAGCTTGGTTAGAATATTTATAATGACAAATACTAATTTTAAAATTTGGTATTGATTTGAACTTTTAATAGTAGATACTAGTATGAATGTCAAATTTTGTTATTTATACTTCAATTATAACTGTTAAGAAGACATCAATGTCAAGTTTTAAATTTTATTAAATAGATATGAGATTTATTTTTAGATTATTTTTTACCAATTAAATATATAAAATAATATTGCTTAATTCATTAGATGATACGAGGCTTACATATTTTATGAAAATGGAATCCGGTAGCAAATTGATAAATTTTTCAATCTCCCATTAAAAAAGCTAAATGTCAAAAAAAAAAAAAAATTTGACTATAGCATGCCCAATTGTCATGGCACTAAAAATGCTCTTACGAAGATAAGTTACCGGATGGAGCTCATTGGAGCGGGCCTATCTTGTATTGTGAAAGATAATGAAGCAAAAAAATTCGAGTTTCCAATCTTTTGCGAAGGCCTATAAACCAGCCCAAATATTCTAGTCTAGAAGTCCAATGCCTTCAACCCAGGCCGTGGTAAACATCAGAGGATCCATTTACAATTTAGCAATCCTACGATCCCATTGGGTGGGGTCCAAGCATAATTTACGTGTAAACATGCAGAACAGCACGTGGCAGAATAATCTAGCAACGTCTCGCTCTTTCCCATCCCCATCCATTTTCGATATTTCCAGCAACTTCTACCTTTAGCATACGAGAAAACAATTCCAAAAACCCATCTATATAATAAAACCATCTCCTGTGTCTTTCTTCTTCGTATCAACATCATCTCTAAGTCACATACACAAAAGTCACTGAGAAAAGAATAATACCAAATTCCCACCGACTTAAAAAAGACTAGCAGCAGAATCCAAAGCAAAAAACAAAGAATGAAGCCCATCGACAGCAAGAAAGACACGGTGACCATCAGAGCAGTGAGCCACGACGAAGAAGGTCGGAAGAGAATGGAGAAGACGGAGCTCGAAACCCACAACATCGACACCATCAAGTACGTCGAGAAGAAGCTCATCGACAAGGGCGTGCAGCGATTGGAACGCCACCCTGCCGATGGAATCGGGATCGGCCGTCCACCGCCCAAATCCGGCCACGGTGGAAAGTACACGTGGGAGGGTCCCGGCGAACTGGCGGAGAGCGAGCTGTCACCGGTTCCTCCGGCGATCGATAAGGGAGACCCGAATTATGTGGATGAAGAAGCAGAGGAAAGGGTGGTGAGCGGTGAAGATGATGCGGTGGCAGGGTATGTGGTTGGGGAGGTTGAGGTGCCAAAGGCTGCTGAGAGCAGAGATGGGGTTGCTAGGGTTGAGGTTGATCCTCACCTCAAGGTTAATTAGTTGTCACTTCATACAACGAAGTTGACAGGCATTTATGGTTTCTATGTAATTTCCTTTTTTTTTTTTTTTTAACTCAAAACAAAAACGCTTGGAATAATCAGTTGTGAAATTGTATTTCTATGTGTTTTGCGCGTGTTTTTTAATGCATTTCACTGTTTTGTTTGACCTTTTAACGTAAGAAAAGGAATTTACGCCACCAAGCCAAGAACTGTGTAGCTGGTGGTTCTTGTTCTTTGCTGTCATTCATATCCGACTAGTAGGATGTAACTAATAACTAATAAGAATGAAAAAAAAAATAACTGAGAAATAACATTATGTGCTAAACAGGACAATGGTTTTGTGTTTTGGACCTCAAGTATCCCAGTGTCAAATTCTATCAAATTTCCACGAACCATGTGTATGCTTGGGCTTGACGAAGTTGAAACTGCATCTATTTCTCTCGTCCACGGCAACGTTGCTGTTTTTAAAAAGATTTAGATATGCTTTTGATTGTTGGCTGCCATTATGTTATATATGATTACTCTCTCTCGTTGTGGGTGTGTGTGTGTGTATATATATATATATATGTATATGTATATATATTTGGTAAAGGTCTCTCTATTATAGTTTTTAGTCCCAGCGTAGGTATCCATATGTTTCAACAACAATGCCCGACATGATTCACAAATTCAAAGCAAGTGTGATCCTTACTTTTGGGCCTTGAGAGTTTGTGGTCCACAATATACACATACAAATGCTCGATCAGGAGTATAAGCCCAATCTATTTTAACGTTTCGGGAAATTTAGCGAATTAAAACTCGGAGCCCAAAACTTTTGGGGACGGTCATTATTGAGTTCAGATCTTTTCATTTCTAGATGTATACAAAACCAAAAAAATAAACTAAAATAAAATAAGAAATAGAAATTAAAAAAAGGAAAAGAAAAAAAAGATAGAGCTCGGTTTGAATGAGATCATAACCAAAATTGATCAAGTGTTATATTCGATGCATCACCCAAGGAAATTGGATGCTCCAATTTTCATTAAGATATGTCTGTTTTTTTATGCATAGGACATGAGTGTGGATGTGGTTGTTTATGGATTAGAAACACTACTTCTACAGTTTTATTCTTATTGTTTGGTATTTTTTAGCTCAGTTCTCTTTCAGTATGCTAATATTTTCATCTTTCAAGGTACGTAAGGAAAAATAAAAAATAAAAAAAAAAAGTGTTAAAAATAAAAAATAAAAAAAAGTGTTATTTACACTTCCTGTCTTCTTCTTGAACATTTCTTCAGTAGGAATTTCATATCTCAAGCGCATAATCGACATGAGAAGATTCATTCCAAACCCAAAATTGATTGAAGTGGATCACGTTGATGTTATGTAAAAAGAAAATTTGAAATATTTTATCAAATTCTACCAATTTAAAGATAATCATTACTTATATACCATTTATATATCTTTCGTTTGCATATCCTAGTTTTCGTCTGCGTTGTAAGCCTCGTAATACCCACTGTAGGTATATTTGAAGCAATGTTTGATGGATAATGAAAAAGTCTAAGTACTCTACCAACAACTGAAACATGACCTTCCAACTTATACATAAAATTTGAGTTGGATAAAGCCTCACTAAAATTCAGATTTGGTTTTAATTAAATTTAAACTTTGGTTTAACAACCCTGCTCAAATATATATATCTAACCTTATCCTTCACATGACATGCACGTCCTTTGGCTTCTTAGAGATTGACCATGGACAATGACTATGCTTCTTTCTGATCAAAGCTTATACGATTCATGGGCAGTCTCTTAAAGTGTCATTGACCCATAAATTGCACGACACGTGTTGGCTACCTTTTGATCCCTTTCCAAAGCTTAATAATCATATGAACTTATTGTTGACGATCAAGAAGAGGTTCAATTAGAGCCATCGATAATTTATTTAGTGGATGACAGCACACAGGATTGGAAAAGAAAGGACTGATTTGATTTTGTTGGTGGCCTAAAATGAACCATGGGTTTGTTCGTCTAGAAGGACATATATATAATTTTGTGTGCAGTTTCTTATATTGCCAGCAAAAAGAAAGTCTCTACGTTTTTAATGGAGACAAATTTGAAGCTTACTTGCATGTTGTGTTGTCTATGGGTTTGACTTTGTGGGTTAATTAAGGTGGCTCAGATACTCTGTTTACCAATTTACTCTTTCGAGTATTAGTAAATATCGTAATCCGTCAAGCCTATAACACAGGTAGATTTCTGGTGCTCGTGGAAGTTGTACTCCCCCTTCTAATACACGTGTATTGGAGGGGGTAGAAGCTCCAAAAATAAGGTGGATTTTTTCCTATACGACCTCTTATATTAGCTTCGTGAATAATTCCAAGCACCGACAAAAAAATCGGATCTTTGCTGAGATTTAGCTTTTAACGCCCTTTAAAACTTACGAAAACAAAAGAAACTACGTGTTCTAAATTCTAATATGCGGTCATATATTGTAAGATTGGGACAACTTAATGAGTTAGGTGCTATATGGTTCTATAAAGGTTGTGAACAGCCATACATATTAATAGTCCATATCCTAAATCTTCTGGACCGATGATACCCATCAATGGCTCATGTTTTTATTCACCAAAAAAGAAAAAAACGAAGGTTAACTAACATGACATTTCATGCCTAGTGAGCAGTAGAGATGACAAAGAAAAAAGGGACAGTGTCAGATTCCATTGAACTGGCGCCCAAAAATAACCTGGTATAAAAATGTTGTCCAAAGAAGAAAGTCATATCAGGAAACGAAATCATACAGGTTTACAAGATTTGGTTCAAAACCCTTTTCCCCATCTTCCTGCAAGGGGATTATGTTAATCAGATGATATTATCTTTTTTTACTTGTTAATTGAAGTGTAATTATGTTAGTCAAGTACTGGGAATATTTGGTAAAGACATGTGCTTTGGGAAACTGGAAGCAGTACCAAGACACTGAATGAACTTTATACTACAATCTTGATGATGGAATGAAATTAAGTCCAAAAAAGCATAATCCAATTTTAAGAGAGTTTCATGAAATGGATTACATAAATCTTGTTTACAGGAACAGTAGATCTCTATTATCCACTTGTTTGTGGGTTTGAGCCACTCTTTCTCTCTCTTCTCCTTTCCTTATTATGGTGAGAATGATTAGGCATAAAAAGTAAGCATAAAGGCGTTCAAAGAATCCAATGCGAAGACCTCAAACTTCAATTCGAAAAGGTTTACATATAAGTCACTCTTACCAAACTCATTTCCATTTCCAGCTATTTTTGACATTTTTTAATAATTTAAGATGCATCATTGTTAACTTTGCAAAGTAATTTTTTTTTTTTTTTAAATTATAGATCTAGACCATTGAATTAAATATGCCTGTCTGTTTATATTATCTTTTTAAAAGTTTGATGGGAAGCTTCGGTTGTAATTCCAAAGGGTTCTTTGGGGCCAAAACTAGCCAGTAAAACTTTAGTTAAAGCTCCATAAATCATTCAATAAAACATAGAATAAACTTACTTCATATATGCATTGTGTCTCCTGGTGCTTCTATGCAATACTGGCCCATTATTATTGTTCTGAATCAGAGCATACCTGAATACTGTTTTTTCCAATTAAGAAAACGTAAACGTTGAATGTTGGATTGGTTTCAACATCTAGTTAGTGTCAAGTTGTGGTTGGCTAAATCATGATCATTGGAATGGAATAGAACATAAGAGAAACAACAACTGAAAAGTATATAGACAGGGTCACAAGAAGTGGGACATACCGTCCACGCTTTTTTCTTTATAGTGCAACGAGTTTGTTGTGAACAAAAGGCTTATTAAAGCTGACTGAACAACTTCAATGTATAGGAGGGGAAGAGAGAGAGAGAGAGAGCGTGTTGATCTGGTGTTTGATTACTAGGAAAATTTGGAAACAAACTTAGGAGTCAAGTCCAAAATGGGTGTGGGAAATGGGTGGAATAAGGTATAGTGTCTTGTTCAAAATAGACAGATTACGAATATCGAATACTTTTTCAAGGGATAAAAGCTTCATGATTACAGCATCTAACACCTCCCAAAATCTTCTATTTTCAGAGAATTGGTAGATGGGATATCATTGCAATCTCTGTTATCAGCCTCCAAGCCCACCAACCTACTTTTGCTGTAAATCATGCCTGCTAATTGACTTAGATTAAATATACTTCACCAGCTATAAGGAAAGAAGGGAAAGGAAACATATGATTAAATATTAAAAAAAAAAAATTTGATTTACCCAAATGAAATTGATAAACACACATTCAGATCAAGAATAAAAAAATTGAGAGTTCTGGATCAACCATATGGATGTTTGTATGATTGGGTGAGCAAGGATGGATTTAAAAATTTTGTCGATGGGGACCGATTTAAGGAGAGTTGGCTTTTATAAACTTCATTACTGATGGATGGGTTTGGACCATATTAATTTTGGAATGAAAAAAAATTGTCTATAATAGAATAAGATCATGCTCCATACATCATTTTTTACTTTATTTTATTTATTTTTATGTTGAAAGTAAGAGTTTTTAACTCTAAGATCTTCGTCCAAGAAAACCTTAAATCCTTAAATTATAAACTAATTACATATAATAAGTTAGAAGCATTCATATTTTCTTTTTGGAATAAAACAAAAGTAAAAATGACATGTTACAAATTTAATTAACAAAATTAAACAATATAAATAAATAAAATAAAAAGAACAACTTAAAATTCGAGATCATCAACAATTTGAAAATGGAAGTAATATTATTGAAATACTAATCATTTTGATTATAATTAATGCTATTGATTATAAATTGATATGCCTTGACTAACATGGAGGTATTAGGTGATGATTAAGAAAGATAATAGAATGTTGAGAGGTTTTTTCTTTAATTAGGTACCATATAAAATTTTTCCCTTTATTTATTTTCTATTAGTTATTTTCTCACCCTATATGAATTAAAAATGTATGTGCCTATATATATATATATATATATATATTTTTTATAACCCAAAGAAAAGAGCAGAATATAAATCATAACCCGATTCACAGTGCAGATTGGACTTGAGAGTCCATGACATAGACGTGGAAAATGTTTTATATAACAAAAACGGCAAGTACCATCAGAACCGCTATAAGTTATTTTTTTGGTGAAACATCGATTTTTTTTTTTTTTTTTTCTTTGGTGGTTAATAAACGTCTAGTGTCTTTTAGTTCATCTTTTGTCCTTCTTTTCTGATTTTTGCGATACACCAAGCAAGTCTAATATGACTTCCCTCATTTCTTATAAAGAGAAAAGTCATTTCAGGAGCTTCTGGCTTTTGAATTGATTTCAATTTTGGTTTCCTCTTGTTATGTTTTAATTTTCTGCCAGTTGCTATATACATAACTTATCCTTTTAGAACAATTTTTAAATTTTCTAATAATTTTGGATCCTATGCTAACAAGGCTGGATTCTTGAACTGCAAGAATGGCTTGTTAGTCCATCAAAATACTGGTGAATCAGTTTATTAGTCTAAACTATGAAAACAACAAATTGTCATCTACCTTTTATCACCAAAAACAAAAAAAATAAAAATAAAAACAATAAAACAAAAACAAAAACAAAAACAAACAAACAAACTAATTGTCATCTAGCCGAATGCTAACCCACACTTTTCTTTGTCCAGTCTCCAAAAAGAAAATTGCCCATTTTCTCCAAGTACATGTAATTATAATTATTTTCAATAATTTTTAATTTACAGACAAAAATGATAGAGGTATTTATGTAGTTTTGTGGAATAAAGGGTTGGCTTTTGTAAAATACAAAAAGCAAAAGCCCCTGCCGACTCAAATGCGGTGAGTACACATTGGCTGGTAGTGTGGTATGAAAGGGACGGCTCAAAATCTTAGATTAATATGTCCTTCCGAGATTTTGAGTGATCAAATTTTGTAATAAGAAAGTAAACTGGTTTCGTTTATGTTTAATTAAAATATTTTGGCTACGTATCTTTGAAAACTTTTTATATACCATCCACTAATTACACTGCTAAATTATATTAATCTAACATTTTGTACATATACACATGTAATACTTTGAATAAATAAAATACATATTTGTGTGTATTATTTTATATGAAAAATTATGTCCATCCGGGAATTTCCCTGCACTTCCTTTGAAAATATTTTCCTCAAGAACACTAGTGGTAGCAATAGTTTGATACTGGTCCATAAGGGATATTATTATCTGTACACGTGAAATGAAAGCATCGCTAAAGAGATACCAGCAACAAATTTATACCCCAGATACTTGCCTTTTTTTTTTCCAATTAAATTATTAATCATGCTTTTCGTCAACATTAATATTGCTCTGGTTAGTTTTAGTTAGTATTTCTTATATTCATTCACAATCTTTTTTAGCCTCAGATTTAAACGTTATAAATCCGTTTCGCAATTCTCATTTCTGTCACTGAACAAAAGAATTAACCTCTACAAATTGTCTCACATTTTTCCAACGAATCCAAAGGATATTAATATTTTTAATAACAAATCCAAAGGATATTAATATTTTTAATAATTAGTATTGTGGTTCATCTATATCAGAGTAGCTCTTGGTTAGCATATTTGGATACTATTTGTTGGATCTAATTTTACATTAAGAGATTTCCATCAGAATTAAATTAATCCAGAACGGTAATAGTATTCAAATATTCTTGTCAAATGACTGCCGCTTACATATCCTTAATAGACTTTTGGGCCTACCAAATGATTTCCTACCATTCTCAATTAAGTATTTCCAAGTTACCAACCACTAATTTTTACCATGAAGTTCAAGTTTTAAATAATTAAGCTCTCACTTTCAGCGTCCAATTAAGTTTATCCACGTAATCATGCTTGTTATCCTAATTAGTAATTATCATGTCCAAGTAAATAGGTTTAAAATTGATGGAGGCCTAGCTTTTCCCTTGAAGAATCATTCACTATTATCTATTTTCCAAGGCAAACTTAAACTTCTATTTACCATGAAATATGAATAAGAACTCTGGCACACTACATTAAAAAATGATAATAATGATAATAATACTTAAAGAAAAAAAAAATGAAAAACCATCAATATCAAATGTCAAAACTTTGCTTGAAGAGTTCACATGCAACCAACTAGCAAAGATACTTGCACGTTTCCTGTTTATGGTAGTAATTAATAGATTTCACAAGCAAAACTTGTTTAATTTATTCGTTTAGTGCTACTTCTACATCCACATTCTCTTAATACGCATTAATCTAGTTTGATCTAAATTTTGCATGGGGATATATGGATTTTAAATTTTGATAAAGCCCAAGTTCACACTTTAGTACTTCATGTGTGACTGACTCTGTTGCACATTAGAGCATCTGACTTTCGATAGAAAGTCCCGGATGCCAGAATTGCATAGCAAGGCAATTGTCCTTCACTTTTTACATTAACAAAGAAACACATACACTAAATAGACCATATTATCCTTTAATATAATCTCTTCAGCATTTCCTTAGCTTTATTTGTTGACACCCATTTTACCCAGATGCAAGCCTTTGACATTGTTATTATTATTTATGACCCCAAAACAAAAAAAGGCCTTTGACATTGATTAACACCATACAGCTAAAGCTCCAAAAAGAATACTAAAACACCATAAAGTAAATGTGTCATTTCACCAAAAGGCATACAGCACACTACCACCAGAGGCACCTGCGTCTTCCCCTTAAGGCCATTCTAAACACACAGAGACAGGCTTCAAGGGTATTTCTGTCATTATAGAAAACTTTGGGAGCAGCATCACTAGGTTCTTGTCGTTTTCTTTTTCTTCTCTCGTTTTTTACTTACTTTTTCCCCTTAATATCTGCAAGTTATTTGCTTTGCTACATTAGTACAGTATAATAAATATTTTTAATAAATTTTTCATTAGTCTTCTTGACCGTTGCTTTATGGATGATTAATTGGTGGATAACAAGCTTTGAAAATATTGATGATGATTAATATTAATTAGGTGCCAAAATTGGGAAAAAAAAAAAGGTAGTAGGTCCCACATCACCGGGACATTATGTAAGCCTTTCTATTTCCGAGGTGTAAGTGCCGGCGACTGACTTAATTTTTAACTTTGTTTTTACTTGTTTTACAGAAACCGTATACGTGTAGTTGGAATAGTTGGGGCTTTAAAGGCTTTTTGGAAGGGGTAAGACACTATAAAAGGGGAAATAACAAAGAGGTAACAGAGAATAAAAACAGACCAAAACCAAAGAGACAGCTCAAAACTACCCTCTTCAACTTCTCTCTTTTTTCTTTTTTTTCTTTTTCTTTTTCTCTTGCTCCTTCATTTATCATTTTCTTTTTCTTTTTCTTTTTTTTTTCTCTTTGTCTCCACATTTTTGTATATTAGCTTCTTCTTTTTTTCTGCTTTTGTTTTAGAAGCACAAAGTTGTTATTTTTGGCAATAAGGAGGGAAGGGAGCTTCGCTTCCTTTGAGGCATTTGGTATCAATCCCGGTTTGTTTCTACAGTGCTTGTATATGTGAGTTTGATAGGTTGAGATCTGAACTGGGTTTGCTTAAGTTTTCCTTTTTCGGTGTCTGAAATAGACTGGGGTTTCAGCTAGTGTGACTGACATACCAGCTCTGCTATCTTCATTGTTTTTGCGTACCCAAGAAGCAAAAACACAGAAGGAAAAAAATAAAAAAGATATTCGTGCTCTTTTTTCCCAAGAAGATTCTTTCAAATCTATGCAGATCTACCGGGTTCTTCTTAGAATATGAATACAATAATTTAATAGTCTCTCTCTTTTTTTTTTTTTTTTTTGTTCGCCCATTAGCCACCCTTTGCTTTGTCTTCTCTGTTTTTGCTCTGTTTTCTTTTTTCACGAAAGAAATACAGAGAAAAAAAATCCATAAAATGGAGCGTCTGACCAAAACGGCTATACTTCCGGATACATTTCAAGGTGCAAGAGATGACATTTCAATGCAAATTGGATTGATTTGGGGTCAGATCAAAGCGCCATTGATCGTTCCTCTGCTACAAGTTGCAGTTCTTCTATGCTTGGTCATGTCGTTGATGCTATTCATAGAGCGGGTTTATATGGGCATGGTCATTGTTCTACTAAAGCTTTTTGGCCGAAAACCAGAGAAAAGGTACAAATGGGAGGCGATGAAAGACGACGTTGAGTTGGGAAACTCAGCTTATCCCATGGTTCTGGTGCAAATCCCAATGTACAATGAAAGAGAGGTCCTTTTCTTTCCCTCTCTATTAATACAAACACTGCGAATTTTACCTTCTTTTTATTTGGAGTTTGTGTACTCTAGCTTTCAATTTGTCATTATTTGTATATTTTCAATGCAGGTTTATCAGCTTTCAATTGGAGCCGCATGTGGGCTTTCGTGGCCTTCCGATAGAATTATTATACAAGTCCTTGACGATTCAACTGACCCAACGATCAAGGTATAACAAAAAATCCATTTTACAGAACAATCAAAACCATATTTATTTATTCATTTATTATTTAAAAAAAAACTATATTAAAATAAAAGTTTATAATCCAAGAGAAACATACCCATTTTACCCATTACAATTTCGATTCAAAAAATAGGACCTGGTGGAGTTAGAATGCCAAAGATGGGCCAGCAAAGGTATAAACATCAAGTATGAAATAAGAGACAACAGAAATGGTTACAAAGCAGGGGCTCTCAAAGAGGGCATGAAACGCAGCTACGTGAAGCACTGCGACTATGTAGCAATTTTCGACGCTGATTTTCAACCCGAACCAGATTTTCTCTGGCGAACCATTCCTTTCCTCGTCCACAACCCTGAACTTGCTCTTGTTCAAGCCCGATGGAAATTCGGTAATTAGATTTTTTTTTTTTATTCTAATTTACAGTGGTTTTTTACTTTGATTTTAATTTTTAGTATTTTCCATGTTTCAAAAAAAATTGTCGGTGGGTCTGTTTTGTGTTAGAAGATTGGTAGGAAAAAGATAGGAACCACCTCGTGCCTGGAAATCACGGTGTAATCCCTGTTGGCTGCACTTGGATCTTCCATGTGTGTCCTTTTATCCTCTTTATTAGGTTTGGACCCCGCAAATTTCCCTACTTTTATTAAGTCTAAACTACCCACATGCGAAGTTGATAAATAATTTAAATATCCAAAAAAAAAAAAAAGAGAAATAAATAAATAATTTAAATATAAAAAAAGGCCTGTTTTCTAAGTGTAATTTTCATGGCTTTGTCTGATCTTCCTGAAAATGGTTTAAGGTACTAATTGAGGTTGAGGCTGATGATGAAGATCTTTGGTTTTATTGTTTTTGTTTTTTTGGGGCTGAAAGTGAAAAGTCATATAGGACTAGTTAATTATGGTGGATGGGATGGAACTCTTGTTTTATATTCTCCATAAGCCTTAATATTAGTTTAGCAAAAAAAAAAAAAAAAAAAAAACCAATATTTTTAAATGATATAGATGGTACTATATTGATTATAGAGCAACTAATAACAGAGCTCATTTATTATACTTTAATTGAATTTCAGTTTTTTGGCCGAAAAATTGGATGCACATGGACCACCTACTAAAAACTGTTGGGAAGAAGTTATTAAAGGACTGGAGCCTTGCAAAAACTTCTCGAAATAGAAAAACGTTTTCTTTTCTTTTTTCTTTTTTATTGAAGTTGAAAAACATATATATATATAAAAAACCGATTCCGATTGAAAAACAACGCAATATTGACCAGAAATAATAGAAAAATACTAATAAAAAAAAGATGTATAATATACTATAATATTAAAAAGGAATAAATATATGATTTTGGGAGAATAAATTATTAAGAAAACGCATTAGGGGTCAAGTGTGGAAAAGCTGTCTAAGTGGGTCGAAGTTTTTGATTAGGAGACACAGGAAGTAATAGATTTTAGGGGTCGTAAACCAAAGCCAGGTTCTATCTGTCGAAGGTTAAAGCACGTGGATAATAAGGGTATGTTTGGGTAACGAAGAATAATGGAAGGGGCATATGTGTCTCTCAAATGGAAGTCTCTCATCCCATATCCGGCAGGAGCATGTGCAGTCTTAATGGTGGACCTCATTCCCTAGTCACTCTCTAACTCTTTACGAACCGACACAAGAATTTGTTTGCTCTGAGTTACCATTATATATATAAAAAAAAAAGAATTTAAATTAAATTTAAAAAACTAGCTGAGCCCAGCTAACTTTTAGTGACGTGGTTTGTTTGCTTTTCTCGGGTTGTGTGTGTGTGTGTGTGTTTTTTTTTTTTTTTTTTTCCTTTTCCAGTGAACTCCGATGAGTGCTTGATGACAAGAATGCAAGAAATGTCACTGGACTATCATTTCACTGTGGAACAAGAAGTGGGCTCCTCCACCTATGCTTTTTTTGGATTCAATGGTGAATCACCACTAATTTTTACTTTTTTTTTTATTATTATTTTGTGACAAATTATAGAAATAAATAAAGCCTCAAATTAATACCTTAAGTAGTTCAAAAGGTTTGGTTATTAACTTAGCTGGGCTTTTGTTAATGTAACAATACAGGGACAGCTGGTGTATGGAGAATTGCTGCACTTAATGAGGCAGGTGGATGGAAGGACAGAACCACTGTGGAGGATATGGATTTGGCCGTTCGAGCTAGTCTTAAAGGGTGGAAATTTGTCTACCTTGGTTCTCTTCAGGTCCAAAATTACCACTGAGCCTATCCTCTGTGATTGCCTATTGTTATGCACCAAAAGCATTAATGCCTCTTTAGCCTAAGCCAATCCATATGGTTGGATTGTTATAATGAGTTGGTATAGATTATAGAAGTAGAACATTTTCCATCCATGTTTGCTAATTTCACTTTGCGCTGCAGGTGAAGAATGAATTGCCTAGCACTTTCAAGGCCTATAGGTACCAACAGCACAGGTGGTCCTGTGGTCCTGCTAATCTTTTTAGAAAGATGGTTATGGAGATTGTAAGAAACAAGGTCTGATTGATATCTACTATTTAGTCTGATTGATATCTACTATTTAAAGTAATGTAATAATTATAGAAATAAGTTTATGACTCATCCTTTTTATTTGTTATTTTAATTTTAATTTTAATTTTTTTTTTTGGGGTTGAATGCAGAAAGTAACATTGTGGAAGAAGCTCCATGTGATTTACAGCTTCTTCTTTGTAAGAAAAGTCATAGCACATATCAACACGTTTATCTTTTACTGCATTGTTTTACCAGCAACTGTTGTGGTTCCTGAAGTTGTGGTTCCAAAGTGGGGAGCTGTATATATTCCTTCTATCATTACCCTTCTCAATGCTGTTGGAACTCCAAGGTTTGCTTGCATTTACATTTTGATTGTTCTGAATATGGGTTTATAGTTTTTCTTAGTTATCAATTTAGGAAGCATTTAATTTTGCAATGTGGTACGGGCAATTTTGAAACTGAACCAATTTCAAATAAAGTATTCTAGCCTCTTTTTGTAGTTTATCGTGCAGCAAATTCATCCACTTTTTCTCTCCAAAGATGCCTAAAAATGCAGGAACCCCTGCTTGTTCTAAGATATAAATGACAACCATATCCAAAGCCTTGAGTATTTGCTATTGGATTTAATAGCTAGTCCATATATTAAATCCTTCTTATTTTAAGTATGAAATTTTCTATTGGGTCAGGTAGAGATTGCTTTAGGACAAGGGTTAACCGTATCATTTCTTCCTTTTGACATTGCTTCAATAAAGACTCAAGGGCTTCTTTATGGTATATAATTTTGCAGATCACTCCACTTAATGGTTTTCTGGATTCTCTTCGAGAATGTCATGTCATTACACCGTACAAAGGCTACGATCATTGGTCTGTTAGAGGCCAGTCGAGTGAATGAATGGATTGTCACTGAGAAATTAGGAGAAGCTCTCAAGGGCAAAGCAGCCAGTAAAACACCCAAGAAACCTCGATTCAGGATAGGAGAAAGGTATGCATTCTTCATTACATTCACTTTGCAATCAAGCAATGTCTGTATCTTAAATTAGTAAAGTTTGATAACATCTTAATCTCATTTGTGAAGTTTGTATTTGGAAAAATTGACAGGCTTCATTTACTAGAGATTGGAGTTGGGGCTTACCTCTTCTTCTGTGGTTGTTACGATATTTTCTTCGGGAAAAACCACTTTTTCATATTCCTTTACATGCAAGCAATAGCCTTTTTCATAATGGGGTTCGGATATGTTGGCACATTTGTTCCCAATTCTTAGTGGGACTCAAGAAAGAACTTAATTAAGCTCTTTTAGACATCATTAAGAGTGATGTGCCTGCATCAGCCTCTCTTCTGCAGCAACATAATATGTACTTTTCATTGCGGTTGTCTTTGACGTATAGCTTGTTAAAACGAGAAAAAAAAAAAAAAGAAAAAAAGAATGGTCATTCTTTTCGTGTTGAGCATAAGATTTCGAGTTAGTTACTCGAATTACAGTTACTTCTCCTGTGAATATTCAAGAATTAAGATACAGAAGATTGTTGTATGGAAATGCAGCAGAATGTAGAAAAGGAGCAAGTCGAAAGCAGGTTTTGGGTATTAATGGATTGATTTGATTGTACTTGTGAAATTTTGTAGATTTTCTTGGAAAATTTGGTTGTAATTGTTTGAAAAGTTGAATAAAGTGTTAAAAGTGGGATAGAGTTGACAGTAATTACATCTCTCCCTCCCTCTTTGTTTGCTAGTTGAATGTTACTCAAAAATTAGTAGAAAATTTCACCATGCAATTAGTTAATAACAGTAAATTAAAATGCAGAACAATAATGGTGCTAAATTGGACACGTACCCCACCCCAATCTGAATTTGGACAGGAAAAGTTGAATAAGGTGTTAAAAGTGGGATAAAGTTGACAATAATTATCTCTCTCTCTCTCCCTTTTTGTTTGCCAGTTGAATGTTACTCAAAAATTAGTAGAAAATTTCACCATGCATTTAGTTTATAACAGTAAATTCAAATGCAGAACAATAATGGTGCTAAATTGGACACGTACCCTACTCCAACAACAATCTGAATTTGGACAGGAAAATACAACAGCAAATCGAATAGCCTTAGCAGTACCTGTCACAGTACTAACACACTAATGTATGCAGCAGAAGACATTATGTTTTTTTTATGTAGCCTAAGAAGAGGGAGAGGAGGCAGGCAAGCCCATTGCTTGAAATCAAACGTATAAATGCCTGATGAAAATTGTATATAAGAGAAAAGGAAGGGAGAAATACCATGTTCCATTGCTTGTGAATGAAAAAAGTTGAATAAAAAACAATAGAATAGAAAAAGGCAAAATTACACAAACACCTCGTTTGTGTAGCCGGTTTGTAAAAATGCTTCACATCCCAATTTATATTTTATTGAATTTTTTAAACCTCTACATTGTTAAATTTTCCTATAAATACAATTAATTAAATAATAATTGATATTTGTATATTTTAATAGTCGATTTACATGTGAAAATTTTGTTTTTTTTTTAAAATAATGGTGTGGAAAAGAGTGACTTGATCACAAAAATGAAATGGAAGTGGTTCCTGTAGAATCAACAAGTACATACAAAATAAGCAAACAGTCTTACTGTAATTTTACCCCTCGGAGGATAAATTTTTTTTTAAAAAATAAAAAAATAAAAAATTGTAATTTTAACCCTCAAACGATGACGTACAATTCAGTTTGGGCCACAATTTGTTAATTGGGCTTGGTCCCAAAAAAAAAAAAAAAACAAAAAAAAAACTCGTTTAGGGTCTATAATTGTTAGTCTCGTTTGAACATTGTAGCAGCAGAATAATCAGCAATGGCAAGGCGCGCAATTCTTCTTCCCAAAATTATCTCCACTGCCCCGATCGTACTCCAAAATCGCAGCGCCATCAATCTTTCCCAATTATTCTGCTCGGACTCTGCACCCGATATCCTCCATCAAGATGACAGCGTTCACCACCACCAGCACTCTGAAGACCAAAACCCCACCAACCTCCAACAACAAGAACGCCTTGAACAGGTTCGGAAACTTCGAATTCTTCTTCAACAGGGCCGTACCGACACAGCCCAGAGGCTCATCAAGTCTCTCGTTCTCTCTGAATCGCCCTTCTCTTCACCCTCTGATCTATTCACTCTCTTTTCTCTGTCCGCTCCCTCTGTAAAACCCACTTTCTCAAACATGCTTTTAGCTGTTTGTTCAAACTCCAAAATGCCCGCCCAAGCCATCGAATTGTACGCTTTGATGAAGAAAGATGGTATTTTTCCTTCTTTAGCTTCTCTTAATATGTTGCTTGAGTCCTTGGTGTCTGCGAAACAGTTTGCTAAGGCCCTTGAGTTGTTCTCGGATATTATTAACTTCGGCATTGGGCCCGATAAGTTCACGTTTGGGAAGGCAGTTGAGGCCGCGGTCAAGTTGGGAGACTTGGAAAGAGCTACAGATTTTATGAAGGACATGAAGAAGAGGCGGGTCGGTCCCAGTGTATTTGTTTACAATGTTATGATCAGCGCGTTATGCAAGGAGAAGAGAATAAGGGATGCAGAGAAGCTGTTTGTCGAAATGGGTAACAGAAGGACGTTGCCAAACTTGGTTACCTATAATACGCTTATTGACGGGTATTGCAAGGCTGGTGAACTAGAGGCAGCTTTTAATTTGAGAGAAAGGATGGAGGCTGAAAATGTGGAGCTGAATCTTGTCACTTACAATTCACTGCTCGCTGGGCTTTGTCGGGCAGGGAAAATGGAAGAAGCAAAGCGAGTGTTGGAAGAGATGGAAGCACGGGGTTTTTTGTTGGATGGTTTTACGTACAGTATACTTTTTGACGGTCATTTCAGGTGTGGCAATGGTGAGGCTTCATTGGCTTTATTTGAGGAAGCGGCCAGGAAAGGAGTGAAGATCAATAACCATACGTTTAGCACCTTGTTGAATGGCTTATGCAAAGAAGGAAATGTTGAAATGGCGGAGAAGGTTCTGAAAAAACTAAAGGACCATGGGCTTGCTCCGGATAAGATAACATATAACATTTTTGTGAATGGGTATTGTAAAAGAGGTGATGTGAAAAGAGCCATTCAGACCATTGAAGAAATGGAAATTGATGGAGTTAGACCCTGTAACATCACGTTCAATTCCTTGATAAACAAGTTCTGTGAAATGAGAGAGATGGATGAGGCAGAGAAATGGGTAAAGAAGATGATAGAGAAAGAAGTTTTCCCAAATGTGGAGACTTATAACTCCCTTATTAAGGGTTATGGACAGATGTGCCTTTTCGATAAGTGTTTGCAAATTCTTGAACAAATGGAGAATAATGGGATTAAGCCAAATGCTGTGAGCTATGGCACTCTCATAAATTGTTTATGTAAGGAGAATAAGATCCTCGAGGCAGAAATAATCCTCATGGATATGATTGGCAGAGGGGTTTCACCAAATGTACAAATATATAATATGCTCATTCATGGTAATTGTGCAGTTGGGAAACTGAAAGATGCTTTCAGGTTCTTTGATGAGATGGTCAAAAAAGGGGTAACTCCAACGCTTGTAACCTACAATGTACTCATCCATGGGCTTTGCAAACAGGGGAAGCTAACGGAAGCTGAAGACTTGGTTTCTCAAATTACAAATGGTGGCTATACTCCTGATGTCATCACATACAACTCTCTAATTTCAGGCTATTCTAACGCAGGAAATACCCAAAAGTGTCTGGATTTGTATGAAACTATGAAGAAATTGGGAATGAAACCTACTTTGATGACATTTTACCCTCTAATTAGTGTATGTAGCAAGGAAGATATAGTGATTGCCGAGAGATTGCTTGATGAGATGTTGCAGATGGCTTTGGCTCCTGACCAACTTTTATATAATACACTTATACACGGCTATGCAGAGCGGGGAGATACTGAAAAGGCAATTGCTCTACAGAAAAAGATGGTTGAACAGGGAATTATTGTTGACAGGACGACCTATAATGGCTTGATTCTGGGGCACTTTAGAGGAGGAAAGTTATCTGAGATAAGCAATATCGTTAATGATATGAAGGCTAAAGGGTTGGTTCCTAACGCTGATACCTATAACCTACTCGTTGAGGGACATTGCAAACAAGAGGACTTTAGTGGGGCATATTTTTGGTATAGAGAAATGTTTGAGAAGGGTTTCGAAATTAACGATTTCATAGGCAATGAGCTTACCTGTGGCCTACGACAGGAGGGTAGGTTGCTAGAAGCTCAGACTGTATGCTCAGAAATGAGTGTGAAAGGAATGGATGATTGGAGCTCTAATGAGGATTTGTCTGCTGTTGCCAAAATGTAGGAAACAAATGTATGTGAAGCTTTCACCCCAGTAGTTCACGAACTCATATTTGCGTTTGTATTTAAAGAAAAAGTTCACATTATTTAAATTTTTCTATCCAATAAAAAAAAAAATCATAAATTACAATGTTACATTGTTTATGTCTATTTCATGTTTAAATTTTCAACCAAAAAAAAAAAAAAAAAAAAGAGTTCTTTTAGTCTTATTGTACTTGTTCACATTCATTGGATACTTTCTATTTCCATATAAACAGCAAATCTCAGTTTGGCTCAGTTACTTATGTCACACACCAATACATATACAACAATGGTCTTTTAGATTGGAAAATACACTTTACATACTAATAGCATTAAAATCGATAAAATCTTAAAATATTACAACGCTTCGGACAGATTGTATTGCATTAAAGAGTGCTCAATTTAAGTAAAACAGAGACCCATTCCGGCGTTTACTTACATATAATCAAAATTTCCGAATTCATTTGTCCTGCTCTAGAAAGTTTATAATTTCTAACCTGTCATTCCATTTTTCACTTTCATCTCAAACAGAGACCAATTTAATTCAGTCTATACGTTTTTGTTTTTCTTTTTTTTCCAATCCATTCAATCTATGCAGAGTATAAAAAAATTAGCATCCCCGGCATCACCGCCTCAAGGAGGACAGCTCTGACTCGATAAGGCAGTCAGAAAATAGACTCTACAAAAGCAAGCAAACCAGATTGCAAACTACTCTTTGCAAAATAGAGAAAGCGAACTTGATAACATCCCATCCATTTTTATTGAAAATAATAACAGGCCATCTAATGAGCTATAACAGAACACCGATCCTCTAACTCATAAAACAGAACGAGTAAACATTGCGGAAAAACAAATTAAAAAAAAAAAAACAAACAAAAGCAAAAACAAAAAGCTTATCACAGCACTTTGAGGATATCCTCAGCGCCACTGAACGTAAAGGCACCGCCTTCTTCCAAATTCAACAGCTTGACAACCCCATCTTCGGCTAGAAGCGCGTAGCGCCTGGATCTCACTCCCAGACCCACGGGCTTATCCCTCAAATCGAGCTCGCACCCAATAGCCCTCGTGAAGTCCCCGTTCCCATCGGACAACAACAGCACCTCGTCGTTGATCTTCAGGTTCTCCTTCCACGCCTTCATGACGAAGGCGTCGTTCACCGAAATGCAAGCTATGGTGTCGACTCCTTTGGATTTAAGCTCCGCTGACTTCTCCACGAATCCCGGAAGATGCTTCTGCGAGCAGGTCGGGGTAAAAGCGCCGGGAACAGCGAATAAGACGGCCTTCTTCGACTTGGTAAGTTCGGAAACCGTGACGGTCTGGACCTCACCATCGGCGTCGAGGTAGGATAGAGTGGAATCCGGGAGCTTATCGCCCACGGCGATGGTAGCGGAGATGGTGGACCTGGCGGTTGAGAGTCTGAGGGGTTTGGGGAGATGGCGACGAGTGAGCGGGAGGGAAGTGAAGGAGATCCTCCTCGAAGAGAAGGCCTTTGGAAGGAGGAGAGAGGAGGTGGCGGCGGCTGAGGAAATACAAAGAGAGGATGGGGATGGGAGCAGCCTGGAGATTGTGAGAGAAGCTGCCATTGCTGTGTCACAGAGAGAGTGGAGTGAGGGAATGTGAGAGAAGGGACAGATTATGGAGGGAATTTGGGTTGGATGGCGAGGCTAACTGGCTATGGGTGAAGAATTTGGGCGGAGAGAACAATGAGCGGCTGGAACTGACTGGGCCTGCGGGTCGGAGATTGGCACGTCACGTGAGTTGGGTGAGGTGTTGGGGCCTGATTTTTTACTTTGTTGGTTCTGGACTCCCGACGCAATCAATCTCTACTATGCGGATGAAGTGACGTTTGCCCTTTTCACTCTTTCTTTTGTTTCTAATAAAATAACAAAATTGACAATTCACCCCCCCAAAAAAACAAAATAATAAAAAAAAAATTCCACGAACAAAAAAAGAAAAACTGTTTATTGCCTTCGAATTTTTTGTTTCCTTAAAAATGACCCACACAGAAAGTTGCCTCATCAGACACGCTGTTTTCTTTCATTACGAGCAAGATCCACGATTGTTATATTTCCCTGGATATGATTTATTGATTAGTTATGGATGTTGTATTGTTTCGCAATCGGTAATGACACAATAATTCGGGTTTTTCTAAATCTGTCCCAATATTCGTTGCTTTCTCGCATTTGATTTTTTATTTTTTTCTCCTTTTTCGAGTTGAAAAAATAATATTATTGTATTAATTAATTATTTTATTTTTAAGAATACATCCATGACTTTATAAATCAAAAACTTAGTTTAAAAAAATAAAAATCAAAACACTTGCTTTGAAATAAGTACTATGGATACGTGTTTGAAAGCTACTTCTACTTTTAAAAATCAAAATTATCCTTTTAAAAAAAAAATAATATACAAAAATTTTAAAAATAATTTATTCCTTGGTGATTTACCATCATATCCTTGTATTTATATGGTAAATTCAAGTTATAGTGGGAAAGGTGAGTGAATAATATTAAAGGTTGCAACTAATTTATTAAAAATTTTATAGGTTATAAGTATCATTATATTATTTACTTACATATAGTTATACTTATTTTTTAAAATAATATACGCTAACTTAGACATAAAAAATTTATGGTATAAAAGTTACAATAACATTTATTCATATTTAAAATATATCAAAATTTTAATCAATAAAATAAAAATATATCAAAGTCTATGATAACTGATGATGGTATAAAATTTACAACAATGCTAACCAAGGAACAAAGGCTTGAGGAATTCTCCCAACAAAAAAAAAAAAAAAAAAAAAAAAAAACAAAGGCTTGAGGCGTACAATCAAGCCACCATGAAATCCAACAGTCAAGGAAAGCCCACCATATACCCAGCACTAATGCTGGCTAACCTGAAAGCGAGAGAGAGTTTTGATTTGTGCATCGTAAACCTCCATTCCCGACCGCTAAATCGCAATCGTCAAACTTTGTTTAGCGTTATCGATTAAAATTAATATACGATTTTTAAAATACAATTTTATATATTGGTATTTTACCATCATATCCTTGTATTTACAAGTCAAATTCAAGATATAGTGGAAAGGTAGGAATGCAGAGTATATGGTAAATTGAGTATTGAAAAAAAAAATGGAAGACATTTTTACTGCAATAACCCCTTAAATTGAACGATAATGTATCTTATATCATGTTATTCTAATAATTTTTTTATTTATTACAAGCAATATAAATTAATAATCCACAGACATGTATGACATTAAAATAAAGCACGTAGTCTGTACAAAAGATAAAAAGTTATTAAATGTTCCAACATTAATGATTTGAGATACCACATTTTACATTTACCCCAAAAAAACAAAAAAAAAAAAAACGACATTTTGCACGTAAGAATTAGCATTAAAAAAAAAAAAATACTAATAATAACCCCTGGTACCTGACCATACAAAAAGGGGAAGATGGCCACATAACCCTACCTATCTACCTTTCAGCAGAGGAAAAAAAAAAAAAAAGAAAGCCTACCTATCTACCTGCCTACCTACCACCCTTGGAATTAGCTTAAAAAAATAAATAAATAAATAAAATACAACCCTTGGGTATTTTTATTTTTATTTTATTTTAAATATAGTGACTTAGGAAATTTAAGACGTTGTATGATCAATATTGATCTATATCATCTAATAGGTACAAGTTGATCTATATGATAGTTACAAAAATTTTGAACTTATTTAAAAAATAAATAAAATTTAGCAATCGAATGAGCATTTAATATATTTATTTTATTTATAATTAAACATCCTATTAGATTAAAACTCTATTTTTAATAACTACACCAAAAAAAAGTTAAATAGAACTATTAATTAGTCCCCACAACTAAGAAGTAGCATCATATCAAATGTCAGACTTACAACCTATAGCAAGATAGTTGAGATGAGATGAATTATTATGTAAGCAGCAATAGGAAATAAACTAGTTGAGTGCACCAGCTTGTTCCACATTTGAATTGTACGTAATCCGATCAAATAATTTCAAGATTTAATAGAACTGGGAAGAATATTTTGATCCTGATTTTTATTTTGTACAATTTAATATTTGATTGATTCTTAGTTTAGTATGTTCCAACTTTTGCTTGTTAATGATATCATTCAACGGTAAACAGGATGCTTTGATGAATGGTATAATTAATGGAGCTTGCGATTATTCGATAAAGCCTAATCAAAGATGCACTTAGACTTATTGGCTTGGTTAAGCGAAAATGTGATTGGGCGTGTGTGCACTCCATGTGATAGGTTGGGTATGTTAACATTTCTAATTTGCTTATGAAATCAAATGGAAAGAGAGATAGGCATGCATTGCACATGGATTTTACATCCTGATATAAACAGTGTTAACATTTTAAGATATAACAATATTTCTTATAAAGAGGTTGTGTGGTAGCTCTGATGATTAGAAACACCAATATCCCAACCTATGAACTGGATTTGAACTTTACCAGCAAAAAAAATAGTGTTACGTATAAAAATCAAAAAGCAAATTGCAAAAATGGTGAAAAGTTAGAGGGCAATGGTGCACCCTCTTTTTATTTGTTTTACATATTTATATGAACTCATGAAACACAATTGATTAAATCCACTCACTTCTTGACTTCTAAAAACTGTATTTTGTATATAAAACCTCTGACTTATGATCAATTGCAAGAATTTTTAGCTAGTTTAACAAACAAAATTATTTTTAGGAGTTATTATTCCTTTTTTTTTTTTTGGGGGGGGGGGGGGGGATATTATAAGTGAGATGGTTCACGATATTACTATTTGTTTAGGGTTGTCTATTTGCGGTTTTGAATATTTACAATCGTTTTTAATTCTACATTGATTCTATTTTTTTAATTTTATTTTAATTAATACCAGCTAGCATCATTTGTTTTTCCATGCGATTACTTCATTGTCTGTCAAATAAAAATAACCAATATATACTATCAACTACCAAAGTATATATCCGGCTTTTGTACACTTTATTTCCAATGAAGCTTTTTGACTTTTTTTTTTTTTTTTTCTTTCTTTTTCCGGTGAGCTGTTCTTTTGACTTGTAGGGTATGATATATTATTGAAAAAGAAAGTATGAAGTAGAAGCATTTTGATTGTCCAAATTCGTAGTGCAAGCACGAAGGGTGTGACTAATAAAGCACGCCCATGCTCAAAAGCCATCATCCACCACGCCTACCTTAATCTAAACCAAAATTTCCTTTCACGAGCACGAGGCAAGTTTCATACCTACCCATCACAATACCATTGACCGTTTTCTAAACTCTCTTTATTATTATTATTTTTTAAAAGAACAAATGCCTCTGCATTGATATTATTATTATTATTATTTTTTATTTGCCTTCATGCATCTTTTCATTCTTTTGTTTCCTTATAGATTCAAGTTCATCATACAAAACATAAACAGTATTTTTTATACCAAGTGAACTATCACACTCATTTTCTTTATATTGATATATATGTAGAGAAAATACAATTTTTTATTTAGTTTTTTTTCCTTTACTCAAAACTAAAAGAAAATAGGTACTATATTAAATTTTAATTTACACGTTAAAACATCATAGGATAAAATAAATTGCCTTACAATCACTGTAATTATAGAATTCTTAGGTGATGTAAGTTTTTTTTTTTTTTTTTTTTAAGGTTTAAGATGCATTGATTTCCGAATGCAACAAAATAGATATTTTTTTTACCCCAAAAATGTCTTATGCAACGATATAACCAAAAGATAAAGAATAGCAAGAAGTTGCTAGTCCTTAGGAAAAGAATACATATAAATAATTCAACAAATTAAAATTGTATATGACGACAATTCTAAGAATTGACTCTATCGGATGGCAATAAACAAAATTTATCGATCACTATTATTTTGATATTTAAGATCGGTATAAGAAGATATTGAAAAAAAAAAAAAACGCAATTTAAACTGTATTTGTCTAATTCAAATGCCGATTGTGGTCCTGAACAAATTGATTCGGTTCTTGCACACTCCATGTGAACTAAATAAATAATTAGCGAAACTGTAAATCCCGTGGTCATGTGTATCAGTCTGAGTCAACATTTAACATGCCGCTAGAGAAGCTATATAGCCTATATAGCCCACCCCAATTTTCCCAATAAATAATTAGTAAAACAAAACACCTGTGTTTGCAAAAACATTTCATAACGTTTTTAAATATAGAGATTCCACTTGGTTTGTTTATCCCAAAAAAAAAAGAAAAAAAAAAAGAGATTCCTCTTGGCTTTAGCTAGTACAAGCAGAATCCATTTTATTCTTTTTTGCTTTATTGCAATTATATTTAAAAAAAAAAAGAAAAAAGAAGAGTCCGTTTTACTAAAATGACTTGTTTTGGAAGCAAAAATGAGAAAAAAATGACTCTGCCATTATTTTATTAAAACGCCAAGATAAATTTCTGGTGGTTAATAGGTTTACTACAGTATGAACGAGACTATTTATGCTGAAAAGATAAACTTTTTTTTTTTTTTTTCTTTTCTGAATTTTTTTTAAAAGAAAATGTTGAAAACAGCAAATATGCAAATCGTATCCCAAGTCATAGCCCACAGATAAATGACCGGCGACTCCACCAAACTCCGAGCCTTGAAGCTCCCACCAGTTCGAAAAAGCCTGTCAATTTTATTTTTTTTGAAAAAGAGGTTTATGATTTACAGAATGCAAAATAATGATTTTTTGTTTTTTTTTTTTTGTTTTTTGGTAATGGAAAAATAGTGAGATTTTTTGTTTCTTTTTAAATAAAAAACAGTGAGTAGCTGGAGGGTTATTTTATTTTATTTCTGGAAAAAAGGGAGAGGGAATGGTAATTAACAAAGTTATTCGTCTGGTTTAATTTAATACATGGGGCTAAACCTAATATTTAATCCAACGGCTAAAAAAACAGGCTAAGCTCATCTACAAATACGACGTGGACCGTCTCTTGTGCTTGGTCTCGTCAGTAACGCCCCTTCGCAGCTCTTTCGGTGCTCTCAACAAACTCTTTCCCTACACTCTCTTCTTCGCCGATCTAAAGCTTAATCTTCAGCCATGGCCACCATCAAATCCATCAAGGCTAGACAGATCTTCGACAGCCGTGGTAATCCCACAGTTGAGGTTCGAATTTCAACTCTCTCTCTCTCTCGTCACATCATCTGTCTGTCTCTGTGTTTGTTCATCCTCTGTAAAACACTCATTTGAATATGTTTTGAACCATCTATGGCATTGGTTTTGAAGTATATGTTATTTTTTCAAGTTTAAATCGGTTTATTCGGTGTGATTGCTCGAAGATCCAGTGGTAGTAGTAGTGGTTTCTGTCTTGCTTTGTTAGATCGGTGTTTCGGTGCTTGAAATGATTAGCCTCGGATTGATTATCTATCGGCTGCGAAAGATATTTTGATGTATTTGTATAGCTAATCCGTTTTTTCCGAAGTTATTGCTGTGATTTTCGTCTTTTTTAGTCTTATTTGTTCTTCCGTTGATTCTTGATATAGTTGTTAATAAAGTCTATGATTGAATATTTCAATTAAATAAATGTATGTGGGTTGCTGCAGGTCGATGTGACATTATCAGATGGTAGTTTTGCTAGAGCAGCCGTTCCTAGTGGTGCATCGACTGGTATGCCACTTAGTTTCCCAGATCCAATATTCAACCAATATGTTATTCTCTATTTTTTCTCATATATACAGAGGAACCTAAGACTGCGTCTAGAAAACTCTTACATGTATGTTTGTCTAAAGCTTCGCTTTTATTTGATTTTAGGAATTTACGAGGCTCTCGAGCTAAGAGATGGAGGTTCGGATTACCTTGGAAAAGGTGTATCAAAGGTAGGTTCTGAGTTAAAAGATTTATCAACTGGTATATAGATAATACATTTAATTTGTATGTGTTAATTTTTGGTTAATATGAGTATCTTATAGTCGTTACACTTACCATTTTTCGTATAGGCTGTTGACAATGTCAATTCTATCATTGCCCCTGCTTTGATCGGAAAGGTTGGTTGAACTTACTTCACTACGTAATCAATTACATTAACCTTTGGAGTTTTGAAATCTAGCATTTCTCGAATGGACTGTGTTTAAGTTAGCTAAGTAATATTCGAGTTAAATATCATATGGGATTTTTACCTGCATGTGAATGGAGTTTTTCTTTTCTTGCTATTTTAGGACCCAACTGAGCAGGTCGCTATCGACAACTACATGGTTCAACAGCTTGATGGAACTGTTAATGAATGGGGTTGGTGCAAACAAAAGGTAAGATGTCCATATTGCTTCGCTGTATTGTTTGTGAGGATTATATACTCTATTGTATAATTATGTATTAATTAGAAATTTACCTTGTGGCTTTTCAGCTAGGTGCAAATGCAATATTAGCAGTGTCTCTTGCTGTCTGCAAAGCAGGAGCTAGTGTCAAGAAAATCCCTCTCTACAAGGTATGAATCGTCAATTGCATTTTGAAGTCACTTTCTATCATTTTCCTTCATTATTTCCCTTTTCGAATCTTTTTAGGATTTTTGTTTCACTTCTGTTGACTATAATTAATGAGGAATACCATGCTAGGATGTAGAGTCGTGCAAAAAGATATTGTATTTATTAGTTGATGCATTAATATTTTCCCCACAAAGTTACTAAAATTTCTGATTGATTGAGTGACCATAGATGTCTGACATAAGTCCTTATAGACCAGTTGAATTTAATTTGTAAATTTTCTCTGCGTGCTTTCGTTCTTATTCATGGATCTGATATCAATGTTCTTGTGTCCTTTCTCTGCAGCATATTGCAAACCTTGCTGGCAACAAGAAGTTGGTGTTGCCTGTTCCTGCTTTCAATGTCATTAATGGTGGTTCCCATGCAGGAAACAAACTTGCAATGCAGGCAGGCTCCCTAATAGTTACTTTGGAATGCTCTATTAGTTACCTCTTTGATTTTGAGTGTGATCCATTTGTTCTTGCAGGAGTTCATGATTCTTCCTGTTGGAGCTTCCTCATTTAAAGAGGCCATGAAGATGGGTGTGGAAGTATATCACCATTTGAAGGTGGTTACATTTTCTTTTTAAAAGGATTGACATGTTATGTTGTGTATGATAAAATTCTTAAATTCTCTCATATCTGGCTTTTTGTTTCCTAACAGCTCCTTTTTTTTTTTTTCTCTTTATCTTATTCTTCAGTCGGTGATTAAGAAAAAATATGGTCAAGATGCAACTAACGTTGGTGATGAAGGTGGTTTTGCTCCTAATATTCAGGTAAAAAACAGTTTGAAGAAATTCTTGTCATTCGCTTAATGTTTACCATATGTATGCTGAACTGTTTTTCCTGTCTTCCTTTAATTCACTCCATCTTTCTTGTGTGAATATAGGAGAACAAGGAGGGTCTTGAATTGCTCAAGACAGCCATTGCTAAGGCTGGATACACAGGCAAAGTTAGTTTCTCTCAATCCTACATGTCTTTTCTTTTTTGAACGGAAAATTAATAGTTTGTTTTCCTCCAATTAAAGGTTCTAAAATATGGGTGGATTTAGAACAGTTAATGATTTCCTCCGTTCTCTTAGGTTGTTATTGGAATGGATGTTGCTGCCTCTGAGTTTTATGGATCAGATAGCAAGACCTATGACCTGAACTTCAAGGAAGAGGTGAGTAGTTTGTAACTACAAAAATCTTAGTGGACGGAATTTCTACCTTTTGGTCTAAACTAGGCTATCAGTTGATTAAATGGTCAATTGTAACATTTGCATTCAAGCCTCAGTCACAAACTCCCTAGACCCTTGTAATGTAGATAACAAAATTACCCTGTCAACTTTTGCACTGGGGATATTTTCAATTACCTTTTTCATGTTGTTGTATACCCTATGGTTTACCATCTAGAAAAGTTTAGATGTTTTACCTTTTTCATGTTGTTGTATACCCTATGGTTTACGATCTAGAAAAGTTTAGATGTTTTACAAGAAAATTCCCCCCCAAAAAAAAAAACTTAAACATGGTATGAATTATCTCCGGTCTGGGCAACCCTTAGTCTGATTGTGTCTTTTGTGGATAAGTATTTTTATTAATTCATATGAAATATGTTTAACTTGTTTATATTTACTATTGTCTGTACAGAATAATGATGGTTCACAGAAGATCTCTGGAGATGCTCTCAAAGATGTCTACAAGTCATTTGTGGCTGAGTACCCTATTGTGTCAATCGAGGACCCATTTGACCAAGATGACTGGGAGCACTACGCCAAGCTAACCAGTGAAATAGGGAAAGAAGTGCAAATTGTGGGAGATGATCTCTTGGTCACCAACCCCAAGGTCTGCGTTTATGGGTTCATTATCTTATAAATTCTATTGAACCATGTTTTAAGTGGGCTCTAATGTAGGAGAAAGAACTTGCGTTTTACAAGTTAATATCTTCCTTCCATTGTTAACATTATCGCTGCAATTGTAATTCATTTTTGTAGAGGGTAGACAAGGCAATCAAGGAGAAAACTTGCAATGCTCTTCTTCTCAAGGTACAATTCAGAAGTCAGTTTGAAATGGGATGTTGGAGATTTTTTCGATCACCGTTGTGAATGCAAATCACTCTTTTAACTTTTTTTGGTTGCAGGTGAACCAAATTGGATCTGTAACAGAGAGCATTGAGGCTGTTAAGATGTCCAAACGAGCTGGGTGGGGTGTCATGGCAAGCCACCGCAGGTTTGAAAATCAAACTTCAAAATAGCAACTGTTATTTTCAATTGGATTCTCGGGTCACTGATGTAGTTTTAATATTTGGTTTCAGCGGAGAAACTGAGGACACTTTCATTGCTGATCTCTCTGTTGGTTTGGCCACGGTAATTAACTGATCAATTTCAGCATTTGCACCATGTATTATTTAGATGCATCAAAACTGATATCTGACTTTTTCTCCTGAAATTTTCTCATTTGATCAGGGTCAAATTAAGACAGGAGCTCCTTGTAGGTCAGAGCGTCTTGCAAAATACAACCAGGTTGATCTTCTGTTCTCTGAACTGTCTTTTTGTTTGTTAATAATGGTGTACGACTTTTGCTGCTAGTCTTGTCTAAAATTTGGTATTAAACCTCTTTTCCCTAACCTTCTCTTGATTGTTGGGAAAATGTAGCTTCTGCGAATCGAGGAGGAGCTTGGTTCAGAGGCAGTCTACGCTGGAGCACAGTTCCGTGCACCTGTTGAACCATACTAAATTACAAAAAGTGTCGACTTCTTTGCGGGATTTAAGCAGCGGAATTTCAGTAGCGGTGAATAAGTTCCATCTGTAGAATGGCTTCAGTCTTATGAAACTTCAAATGGTTTTGGCAATAATTTTCACAGTTTTGTTTGGTGAGCTTGAAACAGTGCTTTGTACTGACTGTTCTGGAGAACTGCATGTTCGAAAATATGTAGAATTTGAGTTGCATCTCGATGCTATCAAAAAGTTTATGGGATGGTTTTATCTCTTTTTGACGGCTTACCTTTTTCCCTTTACGTTATTGTATTTGTTAATTATTATTTAATTATCTTCTAGAATAAATGAGTAAGTGAATAAATTTTAATTAAATTATTTGTATGGTGAGACGGTTGCATCGCTGCGTTAGTAAACTTGTTAGGTGTCTTTTAACAATTTGAGTGATATTTTTTTAACCGAGGATGAATGCTCAGTCGTGCATTACCTTGAAATCTTGTGATTCAAAGAGCGTCGAAGCGTTCTTAATCGGAAAATTCTCATTTATTGGTACAAGTTCATGTAAAAACGAAATGCTTAAGGATGTTTGCCTGATGTTGACTCGCTACGGGAAGTGGCGGCAGTATATCTAACGGCACGGGGACTGAACAATTGCTCTATTATAATAATAATCAAATATGTTGGACTGGAGCTGGGATTTTATTTTATATTCCAAGACAAATTTTGTTGGGTCAAAGTTTATTGTAATCCTGATAAACCAGCAGTTTATATATATATATATATATATATAATTTTGATTGGTTCCTGGCTGGGGCATAGCCATTGCCCTTGCAAAATTATATATATAATTTGTCATTATTCTATTAGTGGATGAATTATTTTTGTTTTAAAAACTCATGTTAAAATGTTAGATCAAGAAAAGATCCAATATATATATATGGATCCAAAATTTGTTCAATTGTTTGTAACTATTCGGCATTAGTGTGTAAATTAGATTGATGACACTGCAATCTCAAAATCTACTCTGTTAAGCATCAAAAGTGCATCGAATAGAAGATCAATGGGCAAGTTTCGAATGACTAATAAAACCCTAAAACATATTTGCAGTAAATAAAAAAAAAACCGTTTTATTTGGAAAGAAAAAAAAAAATTGCAGGCTGTGGGGTTCGAACCCACGCGCACTTCTGTGCAGTAGATCTTAAGTCTACCCCCTTAACCTCTCGGGCAAACCTGCAGATGTAAAAGCCTCTAAACTTTTTCTTTATAAATAAAAACCATTCGTGCAATTATTATTTAACACATCACTCTACCCTGTGATAAAACCCTAGATTTCTAAAAGTACGAAGAGCGAAAATGGAGAGGTAGTTAATTGATCGCGACCATTAGCATCATCTGCTTCAGGTTCTCGACGGTGATTTACGGCGACTAAGCAGTAATGGCGGAACACTTGGCATCGATATTCGGAACAGAGAAAGACAGAGTTAACTGCCCCTTCTACTTCAAGATCGGAGCTTGCAGACATGGTGACCGCTGTTCCAGGCTTCACACCAAGCCCAGTATCAGCCCAACCCTCCTCCTCTCCAACATGTACCAGAGGCCCGACATGCTCACCGCCCCTGGCGTTGATCCTCAGGGCCAGTCTCTCGACCCCCGCAAGATCCAAGACAACTTCGAGGTCTCTCTCCTGGCCGCTGGCCGCCCAACTGATATTTGATTTCCTTTTTTTTTTTTTTTTTTTGTTGGTTTCCTTGTTTATTGAATCTGCAAATTGATTTTTTTTTTTTTTTATACACTTTTCCATGTTTATGAATGCAGGATTTTTATGAGGATCTGTTTGAGGAGCTAAGCAAATACGGGCAGATTGAGAGCTTGAATATTTGTGACAATTTGGCCGACCACATGGTGCGTTCTTGTTAAATTCTCTTTGGCAGATAGCGTTTATGGGGATTTTGTTAATCCAATAAATTAATCAGTTGATTAATTTTTATTTTTGGGGACTGATTTATCCTGGCTTGATTTGTTGCTTGTGAGCAGGTGGGCAATGTATATGTTCAGTTCAGAGAGGAAGAGCATGCTGCAGCTGCGCTTCAGAATCTAAGTGGAAGATTTTATGCAGGTGAATTCTTTGTGTTCTATGTTGTTTCTCTTTTTTCTGTCTTAGTACGATATTACAGAAATCTATTATTCAAGGTATGGTCATGATGGTTTAAGATTTTGGGTACCTCAATGTTTATATCTTTCATTATACCAGAGACTTACTATTTTTCAATGACTATCTTTAGGTGACCCTCATTAGTCTTTTTATTTTGTTTTATATATATATATATATATATATAGTCATTAGTGTCTTCTTATTCTGGAGACACTGTTATCCAACCATTAGAGATGAGAACATGATCAAAGAATGCAGCTGTAACTTTCAATAATTAAATATCAATAATTCATATGCTTTCAGGTTGTGGGAAATTGAGATTCCGACCAGATCCAGTCTGGTCCCGATGGGTTAGCACTGTTAAGTTTAAAATTTTCCAGCTTTAACCATTGTAATTTAGTCTTTTTATACATGTGAAGTGCATTTCAATCAGGTAACTCATAATTATTCAACATTATTTGTATTCAGTTATTCTCTTCTTGTTTTTTTTTTTTTTTGGGAAAATATTTTCTATTTTCTCACCCAGGTTTTTATTCTGATTCTAAATGCTAGAGAGTTACAAATTATGGATTCTCTTTTTGTGCTTGTATATATATCCTGTTTATTTGTTGTTTTTTGTTGATTGCTGGTTATTCCCATATTTAATATTGAAATAATTGGGCCGCATGGTGTTTGCGGATACATAATTAATTAATTTTGGCATTACGTTTGGTTTTATATTTCTTCACGTAACACCGGTAATGGTAGTTATAGAGAAGTTACTTAGATCATGAATTCAATAATTTTTTGGCATTTTCATGGATGTTTTGGTGTTTTCCAGGGCGCCCTATTATTGTTGACTTCTCTCCAGTGACGGATTTTCGTGAAGCTACCTGTAGGCAATATGAGGAGAATGTATGCAATCGAGGTGGATACTGCAACTTCATGCATTTGAAGAAGATTAGTAGGTGGGACTTATTCTTCTTCTTTTCAGGAGGATCCTTGGTACCATGACTTTTCTTAGTTTTTTTAATGGTTTACCGCTTATATAACTCAGGGAGTTGAGGAGGCGACTATTTGGGAGAAGCAGACGGAGGCGTAGCCGTAGTCGAAGCAGAAGCCATAGTCCTCATAGGAACCGTGGATATGAGGAACGTCCACATGGCGGCCGTGGTTTTGGTAGAAGAGATGATGATAGAGATCACCGTTCCCATGACAGGGGCAGGAGACCTAGAAGCCGTAGTCCTGGACGTAGGTTTGGAGCGCGAAGTAGAAGCCCCCCTGGCTCTGGGGGAAGGAGGAATAAGAGTCCAGTCAGAGAAAGTAGTGTTGAAAGAAGGGCTAAGATAGAGCAGTGGAACAAAGAAAGGGAGCAGGCAGAATCTGGTAGTAAAAATGATAATGGTAATACTGAGATTGATGGAAATGGCTTTGCAAATAGCAGTCCATACGATGACCGTCAGCAGTAGTATGGTGGACTGAATCACTGGCCCAATGGAATTTCTGGTTTGTCTCTCTTTATCAAAATTATTATTTTGGGACAAGAAACTTTTTATCTGTGATAGACAATTTACGTATAGTGTACTGCAACTAGAGCTTTGTGGAAAGATTGAAAACTGGAGCCATTAAAATCTTAGTAGTAGGCTATCTCTAACGGATTCCACAACTATTAAAAAAAGGTTTTCTTATTTACTGATTTCTGCATTGCTTGCCGTTTTCTGTTAGTAATTAACAAATTAAAAATAATTGTCAAAAGATGAAGTGCCTTCTTTACTTTACCAGTCCCAAGTTGAAACCTCTCCCCTACCCTGAGAGAGAGTAAGAAAGGCTTTTGATGGGTAGTTTGAGATATGTATGTTTTGACTTTTGTAGTAAAAGTTTTCATCCTTAACCTAACTTTTGCAGGTTGGTCTGTTACTACATCCCCAGCATGAAACCTCAATTCTTTCAGGCAGCTGACCATGATAAAATACAGGTTTGCTTTCAACCACAGAATAGATTTTGATGTGATATGCAGTTGAAGCACTGAGGTTTCTTTTAGACCATAATACAGGTGGACACCGTGTGTGCCGGTGAGATCTTCCTATTTTATAGTGGGCATTTTAATGTTTGGATACTAAGAACAGCAAGAGTATTGCTTCAACTATTAGATATTTGCCTAAGCAGGCGTTTTATAGTGTTTGAACTAGTCATTTGGAATTTTTAGGATAATATATTGTGATTTAGAGTGAGAATTCGCTACCTTTTTTTTTTTTTTTTCACTATTATATTTCTTCGGCCATTCCATTTCTAGAATTCTTTCAAGGGGATGGTGTAGTTGATTATCAAATCTACTTTGGCAATTCAGATATTTGTGAAAACACTTCCAGTACGTTAATGCCAGAAAAGCATTATTTAACCCCCCCCCCCCCCCCCTCCCTCTTCCAAAAAAAAAAAAAAAAGGCCCATCTAGTTTTTCGATTAGGATATTTAATTTTGTCTTTCTTTCAATGCGACTAAAACCTTATGAAAATTTTACTCAAAATAAAAGCCTTATTATAAATTCAAAAAAAAAAATTAATTTAAAATATTTAAAACTAAGTAATGGTTTAATATGGATATTTAAGTATACGATATTAAAATTGAAATATTTTTAATTTAAAATATTAAAAACTAAGTAATGGTTAAATGTGGATATTTAAATATACGATATTGAAATTGAAATAACACTAGAATTAAAGATTTGAATTGGAAAAAAAAAATGAAAATGGAGGTTTAAATTGAAACTAAATGAAAATAGGAGCATTCAATTGACAACAAGTATGGTTAATCCTAAAAAGGAAATTGACAACAACTCATTAACTAATCAATTGGGCAATATGAGTGTAAGTCAAACAGCATAGAATGTGTAAAATTATTTTAGAGCACGCACAAAGTTTCTTAGAGCTCGAGATTTTAATTATTGTTTTTCTCCTGCTTTGAAATACTTGGTTAGGAGTTATTTGAGCTTTGTGAAATTGATTTGATCATAAATTCCAGCAAATTTGGTTTAATTAACATTTACTTTCTCATCGTCGAAATTCCAAATTTGGTTTTAGTTGGGGTACAACAGAAAGAACCATATCATTTAAACTGTGTAAAACAACTATTTAGTACCAAAAGTAGAATTCGTAACACGAACAAAATTATGAAGTACCATAACTAAAGGGCAGATGAGGAGAAATGCATCTCCTATAAACCATGAAAAAGGCCACCAATCCATCTATCTCCAACAAAAAGTCGTCGATTCTACGCTAAACTCTCTTTGAAATTTTTACTAAATCTAATTTTCTTTAGGTAGTTTCATCCCAAAAACTATTGACAGACAGATAATTAGCTCCTTCACTTCGAATCACTGGTGCTTGGCCTTTGTATGAGATTGCAATGCAATTTCTGAATTAAAAGACCTGCAACAAGAATATCAAGAAATTACTAACTCAACAAATGAAAATAACAAGTAAACTAGCATTCTAGACAAACAAGTACCTGTTGCACGGCTTGCAATGGAAAGTTCCACCCGATTTTGAAGTCTGCTGTTTTCCCCGGTCACTGTTGGCTGCTTTTTTCCCAGCCTGTTTTGAAGGGTAAGGAGTTGCTGTATGGCCACCTCCCTTCTGGCCATCTGCACCAATAATCGAAAGCTCTCACAAACATAAACTTCAACATTCAATCATTTGATATAATTTATCTAACAAGTGACAATAACTAATATTCTAAACTGCAATAAAGACAACCTACTCCACCAAAGGCATGACACTTGATGAACCAAGAGAGCAAAGGATGATGACAAGGAACTAGAATACTCACCAGTTTTTATACCACTCTTTTCTGGAGTTACCAATCTTGCCTTCTTCTCAGCGACTGGAGTTTTCTTAGAGGACTCTGCAGCTCTCTTCTTGCCATTAGTAGCCTTGGATAAACAATAAACAAGTGGCTTCAATTAGCATCAATAAAACAAATATAACAAAATACAAGCTCAAGCAGCAATCTGCAACTCCCTGATTTAAAATAAATGACATCAAGAACAAAAGAAGTTGCAAGCTAAAGCAGCAATTCGAACTCCCTCACATTAAAGAGAAAGAATAAAACAATTTACAAGTTATTAGTTTGTTTACCTTCTCAGGAGTTTCCTCATCCTCTTCTTCACTGTCACTTTCATCTTCATCTTCACTTTCCTCATCATTTTTTATTTTGGCCTAAACAGGATGTTACCAGACAGCACCACCAATACATAAAATAGGGTATGCGCTAGTACCAAAAACTCAAAGTGAAAATATATGACTTATGCAATTAGTTAATCATCTGAAAGTGCATCTGCATTTTCAGAAAAGTAAAATGAATGCACAATTTGCTATAACATCTTAGAATATCAAACTTCTGGTAGAAATAACAGTCGAATTTCCACGTGGAAGTATGCAAATTAAATGATGTACCACTAATCCAGTAATTCATGTAGAAACTCGTAAAAGAAGATGATGAAGAAAAGCATACCTGCTGCTCATCATCAGATTCCTCATCATCAGATGACGAATTCTCTTCATCACTGTCACCACCGTCCAACATCTGATCAGATTTAACATCTTTATTTGTCTCCACAATCTTAATCTCTTGTTTAGCTGGTGCAGGAATAAGAGGCTGGTCATCTTCAGAATCTGAATCATCATCTTTAATTAAAGTCAAGAGATCAGCAAAGTAGAACAAAATATAGTTATAAGTAAAATGAAATTATAAATCCACAGCCAGTGACTCACCAGATTCAGATGGGATAAGAGCTTTATATCCAGTGAAATGTACACTCCCATTCTTCCAGTTATGGGAAAGCTCAAATTCAGCATCGAAAATAAGATCAACAGAAATCTGGGGGAATTTATCATGAGAAAGTATTCCAATAACAAGCTTCTGATCACCAATCTTTGCGTAAAGATGCACAGGTTCAGTTCCTTTATCTTTATTGACCTCTGCTAGACAAGCCTGCAATATGAAATAAAATTTACACCATACTGCAATTACAACGCAAATAGAATATAGAATTGAACACGATAGAGTTATGCAAATCATTAATTACCTGTGAAAGATGCAAGACCATATCATCTTCAGGTTCAACAACAAGTGGCTCTCCAGCTTTGACCTCGACACCTAGAGGTTGGATTAAATTCCAGAGTTAATAATTGAAACTTTTGAATAGACATAGTACAACATAGTGGCATGCCCGTTAAATTAAGTTTCACTCAAAACAATATTATAATAGGATATGCTATTGTAATTACAGCAACCTCTTACAATTGAGCATTAGCATTAGACAAATTACAAGACCTTTTATTAACATTCGGCCAAATCTGACACTACGATATAATAGTACCAGGGAAGTAAATATAAACAGAATTCAGAAATTTTCCTTCCATTCTTTTTATTTTCAAAGAAGCCAATCACAGTATCAGTAAATTAAAATAACTAATCCGCAAGATGAAGCCAGTTAAGTACATACATCTTCAAGGAGAATCAAAGCCATTTCGAGAAAGCAAAGTAAATATGAAACAGAAACTAAATTTCCAATGACCTTTTCTTCGTCGCATTTGCTTCGTCAAAGAGTGGTAAAGCTAAAAACTCTACCGGACTGACAATGGTATTTACCAAGTCTAAAGCATTCCTAACTTTTGAAACACTAAAATTCATATTAACTATCCATTTCCCCCCCTCATTTTCTCGGCAACCAAACGGATAAAAGAGTTACGGAGAAAAGGCAAGGCAACAGACGTAAAAACGCAACGATCGATCGATCGAGAGAGAGAGAGAGAAAGAGATTACCCCAAAACTCCATTGTTGAATGCGAAAGGTTGCAGTACGGACAGTAGGGCAATTAAAAAGCCACTTCGAATATTTTATTATATTTAATATTTCTCTGCCCTCTCTGCGAGGCAGTCAAATATTTGTTTTAGGGTTGAAAACGAAGGGACCTTTTATAGGGAATAGACTGAGAGATGGGATTAAGCGGAGCAGCAGAGATGAAGCGCAGGTAAAATTTGGCCCATTAACTTTCGTTTTTAAAATTTTTCATTAAAAAAAAAAAAAAAAACTTATTATTATAGTCATTTTTTCGTGGACCTTGTAAATTCAGAAAATGTATGCATTTTTCGTTAAATGGAAAAATATATAGTTAAACAAAAATATATTGACATTTTTTTTTTCAACAAATGAAAATTGTTAAGGCATAAAATACAAAATTAGATTATGTAGAAATATAGATTCATTAAAAATATATATATTTTATTGGGCCGAGCTCGCAGCATTTAATTGGGTCGGAGTTTTCAAATTCCCAAATTTTGGGTGTAATTGAATTTTAAATGGAGTTTTTTTTTTTTCTTTTTTGCTAATCATATTTGATTGAACCAAAATAATCATATAAATATATAATCCTTGATTGTCCAACAAATATAATAATGTAATAAATAATATATATTTTAAAAGAAAATTGGTTATTTCTTTTCAATTTGTTTTTTTCTTCTCTTTTTTAGAACTTTGATCAATTTATTATAACTACATATAATACTTTAAAGTATTTTTTTTATTATTAAAAAATTATATAAAATGTCTAGGGGTGTATATTCTATAAATATTTTTTGCATTGCAAGTTTATTGTTTCTATTTTCTCTTAAAAACAAAAACAAAAAATACTAATAATAATGATGGGTAATTAAATAAAACAAGATAAATCTGTTGTGGAAAATTTTTAAAATTTAAACATATACTGAAAGTCATTTATGGATTTAACCTTACATCATGGTGATTGTTCCGTACTTAAAAACAATAATATATTTGTATATCATAGGACATAAATAGTGTCAAAATAAACCAGTTTAAAATACGGAGAAACTCAGGCGGGTGGCGTCCAAGAGAGTGGCAGCTACAGACTGTAGTAGTGAGTGAGCGAGTGAGTCTGATGGAGATGGATCTGGGTTTTATCCTTCAAGGCCTAATTCCTTCATGGAACTCTGTGAGTAAATGTTTTTTTCCGCAAATCAATGACCATTTTTTACCATATGTTTATATATATTAATTTTAATGGGGTCATTTTCTGTTTTCTTTGGTTCTTGGGGCAATAGGTTGCTATGCTATGTGGATTCTTTTTATACTTGGCAATTGTAGGATCTATACTTCCGGGCCAAGTTGTTCCCGGTGTCATTTTACCAGATGGAACCCGTCTTCACTATCGCTGCAATGGTCAGTTTGTTTTCACTAACTCACACGCTTTCTTGCTACTGATAAATATTCGTTTATTGAGTATGTATGTGTATTTATATATATTTGTCATTAATATCTTTTTAAACTATTTGTTTGGGAAGCTGAGCTTTGAGATGGTTGCTTCATTTTATTTATTTACTCTTGTATGTGATTCAACTTGAAAGGTTTGGTATTACTTATTCTGCTGGTGGCGCTTCTTGGGATTGCTGCTAAGATGGATATGATATCGCTGACTGTATGTGCTTCACCACTTTCCACCAGTTATTACTTCGTTGCTGAAGTGTATTAAATCCCATTTAATTGCTTCATTTTGATATTGAAATGCATACTAGTAAAATCATGCTCAACAGATCGGATGATTAGGGAAATAGTTCATTTCAGATGAGGAATTAATTTGGATATCAAAATGGGATTGCCATTGTTTTATGAGGATAAGAATAAGAAATTATTTTCACTGACCCCAGCTCGTAACACATTTTCGAAATTTGCCTTGCCCAACATGCATATTGGAAACTAAGAGGCTGTGCCATACATATAGGGGATGCGGCTTTCTTCCAACATCCCCATGAGGTGGTTTAATATTCATTCATCCTGGTCTGAGGGTGTTTGTACATGCCTGGATCAGTGTTTGGCTCTGTGTGGCTCAACTGCTTTGATTTGTCGTATTTTGAAGTTCTTAACAGCTTGCAGTGCTTCCTCTCTAGTTACATACATACATTTACATGTGTATGAGTTTATATAATGCAATATGTGAATCAGTTCTATCTATGCTTGTGCGCCTGATTTGCATGTTAATAATTTTTGCAGGCAATATCAGATAGAGGGCTTGAGCTGCTATCAACAACTTTTTTGTTTAGTTTTCTGGTAAATTACAATTAAAACATCTGTTCTCAGAAGCAATTAGATGATAACTGTTGGTTTGCTGCCCACACTCAAAACTATGCAGCAGGAAACTATAAGTCTTGAATTATTATTTTTATTTTTAAAAGGATTTTTTTTGTTGGGGGGGGGGGGTGGGAGGAGTTGTTATGAGTTATATAACATGCATTTTACTACTTTGTTTTTCTTTACAACCACAGATGACTATGTTTTGTCTGAAATGTATGGCCCTTTCCAGTTTGAAATCCACTGAGGAAAAGAAAAATTAATAGGAATTGAAATTCTTGTATTTTGTCATGGAAATATAAAATCTCTAGAATAGATACATTTTATAATAATTTTTCTATTATGTTTCTCTTTTCTTTTGGATATTCTTTTAATCGAACAATGAAATCTATAAGCCTTTATATATGTTCACCAACCCCACTTTTTTCCTCATAGTTATCATACTCCAAACATAGCCTAAGTAGTTCAGGTGAAAATGTTTTGATTCTAAGATAAATTTCTCATCATGTGGGTGTAGCCTGAGAGACGAATAGATGTATTTTCTAGTTCATATTGTGGTTCATAAGGTTACAATTTTTTATTAGTTTCTATTTTTTCAAATCAGCTTATTTGTTTGACTATTATCATTATGTTTCTTAATGTTAGGCCACATTGGTACTTTTTGCTGCTGGCTGTAAGTCAAACAATCGTGGTTCCTCCTTGAAGCCTCATGTGACAGGGAACCTAATACATGACTGGTACTATAGACAAATCTACCTTACTTATCTGGGACGGTGTACAATTATGTGAAATTTGCATCCAGATTCGGTGTCAATATTATATGCTTTGCTCCCATGGTAACACCTTGTCGGTTTGGTTGAACTTGTTATCCTGGATGTTGTTTAACAGGTGGTTTGGAATACAGCTGAATCCTCAGTTTCTGGGCATTGACCTCAAGTATGTAATCAAGTCTTTTTTTCTTTCGGGCATACTTCCTGTAGGCCTATCAATATATATTCTCTACCCGTATGAGTAATTTAATGTAATAATTTTGGTCCTCAATTATTCTTGCTTGAACTTGATGACGTAAAAGTTTCCACAATCATAATAAGTTTTTATGCTAGTCCATTTGTATTCATAATAAGTGGTTATATCATCTTTTCCAGTTCACTCTGACATAATGCAATCTTTTGTAGATTTTTCTTTGTTAGAGCTGGAATGATGGGCTGGCTACTTATCAATCTATCAGTTCTGGCTAGAAGTGTTCAAGATGCTACCATTAATAGATCAATGATCTTATATCAGTTATTTTGTGTGGTAATCTGGTACCTTATGTTTGCAATTTAGAAGTGATTTCTTTTGTACTTGTTTTTAGCGAGTACTGATATTCTTTCGACATCTTTCTTTCAGTTGTACATACTTGACTATTTTGTTCATGAGGAGTACATGACCTCCACGTAAGTGCATCATCACTTTTTCTTAGAACTTGTTCCACTGTATTTTCTCTCATGTGATGTGACAAATTATTCATATTTTTGCACTATATCTTTTGTATTTTGCATCTAGAGTCACATCTTTGTTTTACTTCATGCAAGATCAATGCATTCTCCATTCTTCTTTTACTTGTCTATATACTGATTTATTTTGAAACATCAATTTGCTCATTCATTTATTTTGATGCCTTAAACATCTGATCCATGATTTCATGGTTGACCTTCTACAGGTGGGACATAATTGCTGAGAGATTAGGCTTCATGCTGGTATTTGGAGACCTAGTCTGGATTCCTTTCACTTTTAGCATCCAGGCATGCATTCTTCAACTAGTTTTTAGATTTTTTCTTCGACTCTCTATACCCCATATGTATGCTGGCTATATGGATTTTGGGTTAGATTGTATATATGTTCTTAGAGAGTCAATTTGGCAGTTATCAAATAATAGTTATAACAAAATTAAAGGCAGATAACCAAAAATTCTATGATTTTGATGCAAGCAGTTCAGCTCTTCTATAGGCATTACATTCTCCATGTGGTCTTTTTCATTTTGGATCACCAAAAGGATAGTTTTCTGGTCTTTTTATTACTACAGCTAGAGTAGTTGTATTTGATCTCTCTGCTATTCAAGAACCATGCTCATTCTGACTCTTGTAGCTTCTAATTCAATTGAATTCAGCAACACTAAATGAACCTTCAAATAAAATAAGTTTTCAAACAGAGATACTTAGCTAGACCCACATATCTTTATTATCTTTGCATTTGTGATCAACTGGATTTTATTGTTTCTTTACACAGTTCCTTTCGTTTTGATATGTTTGACATCCTTTGTTGTAATTATTATGTTAATTAAAGCCCCAGTCTTGTAATTTTCAAAATGCAGTATATTTTTTATTCAAGATCATAAATGATGATATTCTGTAATCCTCGAGTAAAATGATATATTTTTTTTTTTTCTTTCAACTTCTCTATATGCATTGACTTCACTGCAACCTTTTTCAGTACTTGGCAAAATTGAATTGGATACATCTATGGTTACAAAACCACAAGTAATTACTGATTAGTCTCTTAGAAGTTAGTCCATTTTCCTTTTTTTTTTCATAGGGTTGGTGGCTTTTGAGCAACAAGGTGGAATTGACAACAGCTGCTGTCATAGCAAATTGCTTTGTTTTTATGATTGGGTAACTTCCTATCTTTGTTGTCATTTTGAAGCTTCATGACCACATGTATTGAGAAAATTTTTCCATTGCTTGTTTTGTATATTGAAATTGCAGATATCTTGTATTTAGAGGAGCTAACAAGCAAAAGCATGTGTTTAAAAAGAATCCAAAAGCACCAATATGGGGTAAGCCTCCCAAGGTCGTTGGTGGAAAGTTGCTTGCTTCTGGTTACTGGTAAGATTTTTCTCCCTCAGATTTCTCATGATTTATCTTGCGATCCTATATGCATGTTTTGAATCCTCAAATTTAAAATTGGCAGAAAATAATTGTAGTCATTTTGACCAGGTTGGTATGAGTAGTTCTTACTGGTTGGCCAACAAAATTTGCAAGTGAGGAATCTTAGGAGTACTTACAGAATTAAGTTACCAAAAAGAGGAATGAAAAGGATATTAACGTAGTTGCCAGTTGATGAAATAGTGTTTCAGAAGCTCTAACATAACTGACTGTCCCCTGAATATTTTAAATATGTGGGTAATGATAGCACATGAATTTGAAACATCTTTCCGTGAGTGACCTCTGATGATGAGCTTTAAACCAACACATGTAAATTAATGATTTAATCTGTTAAAGTCTTTTTCTTAAAATTTCTTAAAATTCATCCTGATCAGCCAAACCTTTTTGTGAAATATCATTTTTAAAATATTAAAAGGTTCAATCTTTCTATTTAAAGATTATTTCCCATCTTAATTTCTTATAGGGATTGGGGATCAGCAATAATATAGTTTTTCCTCCCACTATAATTGTTAATTGTTTTTTATTTTTAGTTTGATTTTTAAGACGATGTATTGCAGGGATAGAATTCTGGAAGTGGTGTATCTATTGTCTTCGGATAGTTTATGTAATTTATCAGAAGCTCATTCAGCTGTATCTGTCCTAATACAATACCATTGAAAATACTACTGCTACTAAAAATGCTTGTCTACATTGACTGAAATCTAGCAATCTTTGTCAGAGTCACTTTTCATCAGGAACATGTTGACATTGTTTTTCTTTTGTGTTAAGGGGAATTGCGAGGCACTGTAATTACCTCGGAGACTTGTTGCTTGCATTGTCGTTTAGTTTGCCTTGTGGAATAAGGTAATTTTCCTGTTCTTTTCACTCTACATGTTGATATAGCTTCACAATTTTCTTTTAGGGAATCATCATATTCACTTGAGAATTCATTCATTTTTGCAGTTCCCCAGTTCCATACTTCTACCCACTTTACCTTCTAATCCTACTTATATGGAGAGAAAGAAGAGATGAAGCTCGCTGCGCAGAGAAATACAAAGACATTTGGGCAGAATACCGTAGACTAGTCCCATGGAGAATATTACCTTATGTTTATTAGCAAAACCCAGCTTTGAATCTTATCTTTTATTTAAAAAAAAAAAAAAAAAAAAAAAAAAAAAAGAAGAAGAAAACCTAGGCTTTACTGTTTTGGTAAATTATATAGCCAACTATGGCTACTGAGGCAACTCAAATGGTCATTTTTGTACAATACATGTATTTTGAATGCACATTTTGCTATTTTCTCAAGGAGTTAATGTACGTTCTTAGCTATCTGCGTGCATTTTGTGTACCTCTAGTTACTGAATTCATGAGCTATTTACTTGATCTTGTTTCTCAAACATAATGGGTTTCTATCATTTGTTATTTATAACAAGGCTTTCACAATTTTTCTTCCTCAAATCTCTTGGACCAAACAGCAACGCGACATCGCATGCTTTATGTGGTATCCTCGTAGCTAAGAGCCTAAGAGCCAGTACCATCCTAAAAAGATTTCTGCTTGTTTATTTATTGATGATTTCGGCTTGTTTATTTATTTATTTATTTTACTTTTACTATTTTTTTGGTAAAGAACAATGTTTGCTTGTTAAACTGGACAAATAAGGTCTTCGTATATTTTCCATGAAGGTATTGAAGCTTTGGACCACAAGGAAGAATGTCTAACACTTGGCAGACATGCAGATTTTAAAGTTTTTTTTTTTTTTTTTTTTTTGTTCGCACATTGGTTTCTGGAATTATGGCTTTGGCCCATTGTAATAGTAAATGAGAAAGTGGTTTGACAGGATATTTGATGATTCTCCTGCGAATGCAATGAATGGGAACTAAAAAAATCAAATCTACTCGTTGTTGGATTAATTAATATAATATATATATGTATATATATGTAACAAACCCAGCTAATTTTTATCATTTTCTTTTTCCTAGTAGTTGGAGTTTGCTTGGTAGTTGAGAAATCTTTTTCAATTACTTTGTTTTGCGGAATTCGTGAAATGAAGAGACAAAATGAGTAAAAAAGGAGGTGGTGGGAGAGCAACTTTTGTCATCCTTTGTCTCTTTAACCTATGCTAATAGGTCTGCCTCTATGTTTTCTCGTCTTTATCATTCATGAAAAAGAGGAACACTTACTTCTCTCTCTGCTTAGCATTTTGGCAAGAAATGTACATTAATTATATATATTATACCGTAAAGTAACGGAGTTAGAGAGAGAGAGAGAAAATAGAGGATTTCTTTCTTTCTTTATTTTTTAGGTAAGAAAAAGAGACTTGATAACTCCATTGACCAGTTCAATCAACGAGTGGTCCCCAACCTTTCAATGTATACACTAAGGATAAGAGGGATGGCTTGCGTGCAGCTCCATGGTCCTCCACCAATAATGAGTTTGAGGCGAGAGCTTTATTCACTTTATTAGTTTTTTTTTTTTTTTTTTCTCCCATATATATATATATATATTTATTCTAGGCCCTTGAATAAAATGTACCTGTAATTTCATTCCTATTCCTTAATCCTATTTGATGTAATTATTATAGCACCATCATGAATTTTCGAAGATAAACTGACGATTTATGGATTTTAGTAGGGATATCAACAGGACGGAACGGGGTCAGTTTTTAAAATCTCATCCCCGTCCCCATCTTCGTCCTCGCTAGGAATTTTACATCTCATCCCGACAATTTTTTTTCTTTTTTTAGGTGCGGGACAGGATCGAGGATTTTGCAGGGCGGGGATGGGATGGGACGGTTTTACCTATTTTGTTTTTTAATTGATATTTTTTTTAGAAATTTATATAAAAAATTATTTTATGATTAAAATATAAAAAAAATGACTACAATGCAATAAAAATATAATAAAATACATCAAAGAAAAAATTTACAATTATAATAAAATACATATTTAAAAAAAATAAATAAAAAAAAAAGAAAAAAATGATTTTACATAAATAAAATTTTGTAAAAAATAATAATAAATAAATATATATATATATATATATCGGGGCGGGTTCGGGGAGGGGTTATTATTCCCCGTCCCCGATCCGTCCCCAACTCGATTTTTAAGCATTTGCCCCAAGTCCGCCCCGCATCTCCGAATTTTCAGAAAAAAACCGCCCCGTTAGAAGCGGTGCACCGCGGATATCGGGCCGTGCGGGGCAAATTGCCATCCCTAGATTTTAGTGAGGTTGAGCAACAATTTCTTTGCGTTTCACAACACCGACAGTGTTAGAGCTTCAAATCCTTATTGTAAAAAAAAAAAAAAAAAAAAAAAAAAAAGATGAAGCTCTATTATTTTCCTAGGTATGGTTGAATAATGAAAAAGGGCGAATTAAGACCATAGTGGAACACATTATTAGAAGATGCTTGCACAAGTTAATAATGATCAGTTCAAGCGTCCAAGATAACCAAGACTACAGAATTATTTTCTTACTTTGTATAACCTACAACTACAGTGAACTAGTTTCTTCTTCTTCTTTTTTTCTTTTCTTTTCTTCTTTGTTAAATTCTATTCTCGATTATTTTCTGACCCAATCAGATAAATTTATTTCCTTTTGTTTATTTTTTCAAGAAGATCTCAGTTAGATGAATCCTTGATTTATTGAAAATCATGAGTGGTCTCCTCTCTCACATTTTTTCTGGATTTTTTTTATTATTTATAATAATTTTTCTATTTATTCAATATTTTAAATTTACAATCTCTTATATTTGAATGATTTACCAAATAGTTTGGTATTTCTCATTGCTCACATCCAATATCCATTGCTTAGCGCCATGAGGATGCAGCCAATACGTTGGCCCACTTTGTCCGTAAATGGGCGGCAGACCAGTGTTTCTTGGATTCGGTGGATCCGAATAGGTGGCTAGCCTCGTGTCGAAGGAGAATGTATTTCTGAAAGCCTTTCAATCTAATTTTATTTTTTAATTTAAAAAAATCTCAATTTCAAAAAAGATAGTTCGTTATGTTATTGGTATTGGAATCTATTGCTAATTCGATAATATTTAATTAATTTTATTTAATTTTTTGTATTTTTTAAATATAATATTTTATTAAAAAAAATAGTAAATTTAAAGAGTTAAAGCATTAGCCAATTCAATTATATATTGCACGCACGATACAAAACTACAATTGTATGTCGTTTTGTTGAATGGACCTTGAAGAAAATTTACATGCAGGGCTAATATTGTCCTCTGACAATTTTCGAAGGGATGTAGACGTGTAGTATATGTTATAGGAATGGCGATCACCCTTGGTGCCTCGTCCTAGATGGCGAAGGGTTTTCCCGATTAATCGGAATAGCGCGGTAGGAGCAGGACAAATTTGTTTGCTCCGGGACTAAGACGTGGAATGTAGTTAGTGTCCTAGCTCTCTCCCCGTTGCCAACTTTTTGATTGAATTCCAAAACTGAATTACCAAATACCACTACTTATTATTAAAACTAACGAAAATTAAAATTTTCATAATTTCTATGCTAAATATACTTGGTGATGTTTGGATCTACTTATTTGGTCGAAATTCTAACAGGAAGCTTGGATGGTCATGTAAGGTCTCGTATTCGAGTAACCTTAATGATTTAAATAAAAAATAAATAAAGAAAAACTTGAATAGTCATGTGTTTGTGTGAAGGGAAAGTGAACCAAGAGTCGAAGATTTAGATTTTTCATAAACAGTTTAATAACAAAATCGCTATTTATAAAAATAACTAATTTGAATCCGTCAACTTTCACAAATATATCAACGGCTATTTTCAGAACCATGCAAAACCATGCTAGCTTATGGCCCAATGGACCTCCATTCACATGTAACTTAACAATTAAAATAATTTCTTAATGTTGATTCACCGCTTTCTAAAATTATTTTTTGTACAAAGATTTAGGATCATTTGGGAGTGATTTGTGAATGTCCAAGAGAGTAGTATAGAAAGTAAAAGTACTTCTAGTGCTTGGCCAAAAAAAAAATAAATCTAATTATCCTCAGGTTCATTTTAGCATAGCTTTTTAGTTTTTCTTTCAACTTCTCTAAAAATATTTTTTAAAAAAAGTCAATTCTTGTTAATTTTTATTAAAAGCTTATTTTAGAGTTTTGAAATACTTTTTAAAACCTGGTCAAACACTTTCAAAAGGAGTTTTTAAGCTTTAAAAGTTGTTTTTAACTTCTCAAAAATATGCCACACAATTACAAACCTCTAAAAATCATATATTTGACAATTTAAAAAAACACACCAATCAAAATCATTTGCAAATAGGTATTTAATTTTTGTTATATAGTGCAAACATAAACATGAGAAATTATTTTTTTTTATTTTTTTAATATCAGACAGATGCCAGATCCATTGAACACATTAAAAAAAAAAAAAATTAATTGTCATTAAAATTTAAAAAAATAAACATTCTTAACTAATGAATATACATCAATGTATTAAAATAGTATGTTTTTTAATCTATTAAAATGAAATAGCCTTTCAACCTAAGATGCCAAAATTCATAATGGGCTGGAGATTATTTTAACCCAGTATGGCACTGGTATAAAAATGTAAGTAAAGACTTTGCATCTCGATATTTTTCGAGAGTGATTTTTCTAAAGTACAATCATTGAAAATCACTTTTAAAAATTTTTTGATAAATATTGTAAAAAGTTTTTAGTCTTTTTGCAATGCTTTGAAAGCTTTATAAATCACTACAAAATTCATTCTTATATTCCAATTTTTTTGTTTTGATAGGAATTAAATTCATTGTGTTATTGCTCTATATTTGAATTATAATAAACTATGTTAAGTTTGATCCAAATTATTTTAAATAAGTAAACTAGCTCAGTTAGTATGTCCTTTACGTCCATATTCATGAAGCTATTTCTTTTAGATAATAAATTATTGTAATGATTAAAAACTAGATTAATTTAAATTTAGTTAAATTTGATTGAAGTGAAATTAAAGTATAATCCAGTTTTGCATTCCGAACGACACAGTCTTACCATATTGTGCCTTTTAAAAACTTGGTCTCTTTTGTTATATATTATTCTATATTGCTTTTTCTACCTGCACACCTTCTATCCGTGTGCTATTTTTCTCACATCTTTTTTATTTATTTTTTATTTCAGCTTTGAACCCATTTCTCACACCCTAAGTATGTTCAACTCTAATAATAATAATAATGTTATTCAAAAAAAAAAAAAAAGTGAAAATGATGGCATATACTCCATACCATGCTTTAAAATTTTGGGAAACTATATATAATATATTGGAAATATGTATCTATTTAATTACAATTATACCACATCATTCGAAAAAATAATGAGAATAATAAACAATTAGACTGTTGATATGTTATCTTTACATGTGGCAGATATACGAAACTAAACATTTAATTTTTTTAAAATATCTTTGAAACATTATAGGGTAATAAGTCTCATAAAAAGCCAAATTTCATTAAGAATTGTGCCTTCTTTTGTGCACAACCAAAAAAAAAAAAAGAGTTAACTAACAATTCAGTTTGTTGTTGTGCATACTCAAATTTTGTTCGGTAAACCAAAAAAAAAAAAAAAAAAAAAACGTGATGGACCAAATGCCATTGTATAAAATATTTTTTCATTAAATCTATAAGAGTGATGGACCCAAAGCTCCCAAACACAATGCCATTACGGGTTATTCCCGAGTTTACATCTGTCACAAATCATAACAAAGTTAAAGCAAAAGCCTAGGCCAGCTGTGGCTCTAAATATGTAGTAGTAAACTTTATTTAAGCCCTTTCGTTTTTCGAAAAAGCAGTTGAAATATGAAAGAAGAATACAAAAGGAATAGTGAAGGAAATTTTCTTAAATTTTTTACCATATATTATAATTTATTTTCAAATCCAAATTCCTGATTAATTTATTATATGAAAATTAGAGTTCAATAACAAAAATATAAAATTTTATTGTTAATTTATTTTTTTAAATAATTTTCAATTAATAAGAAAATTTAAAAATGAAATACATTTGAAATCTTGTTAAACTTCTCAAATATGAAACATAGTTCGAAATGTATGTCTATAAAAATATATATATATATATATAGAATGAGTCCGTTTGTGGTGCGAACGTCCGTACATTATTATCATGTGAATTTTAATATTGACAAACAGTTATCAATATTATCACACAAAGATGAATATTGAGATGATTTTTAAAAAAACATCATCTTTAAAATAGTCCGTACCATCAAATTTCACTATATAGTATATTTTAAAATTGTGGTTTTGATGTTCTTTTAGCAAAATATAGTAACCAAAATATTAATTTCTTTTGAATTAACAATTACTTAACTTCTAGTTATCACTTTCCATTGAAAAAAAAAAATTGTAATTATTACTAATTATCACATTATTTACTAAGCCCATTATCCATAAAAATGATATTAAATTTAAAATTTATATATTATTTCACTTTTATTATAGGTGTTATAAGAAGACTATCCTACTACAAGCTTATGTGATAATATTTCTATGGTGATAAATTTCAGGCAAATTTTCTATTTCAGGATGAGAGGAATTTGAGAGCCCCAAACCATACGGACATGGAAGCTTTTGATACGCTCTGTTCCTCTGTTCCTCTCATAATTGTCCATCAATCATTGTTTCATATAGGGCAGTGAAGTTCGTTGGGTCCTCCTTACCTAGATTTAGCAAAAGTACATACAATCCAGTAACAAGGAATTATCTGTATTTGGATTTATATATAATGGATCGGATCCTTAGCAGGTGAATCAATTAAAAGTTCACCTATTACATGTGTTTCACCCATTAAAAAAATGGTATTTGGTATTTTATTATGTGTTAAGGAAAAAATATTGTATTTTCTACACTAGATTTATATGATTAAGAAAGTTTTGGAGTGCAAAAAAATATTATTTTGTTCAATATTCATAAATTTTTCAGTAATTACTTTTTTCCTCTCTTTTTTTTCATTTTTTTATTTATCCCAAAAAATAATTTGTATTAGACTTATGTTTTCTGTTTTTATGTCCAATTTTGAACAATTTTAAAATTAATTAATATATATATATATATTAAATATTATTTATTTATTTTAATTACATTTTTCAATAACATATTAAGCGAATTAATGGATAATGCGATATTCCATAACCAATTTAGATTTTAATATGTCAATCACTAACTTAATGAATCAGTTTGTAAAAGTGATGATTCAGAAAAGGTGAAAGGTGGTAATATGCCTTCTCTTGTGTGTTGTCTCTTTTTAGTTAATATAACATCCATTTTGAGTAAAAATAAAAATAAAAATAATAAATCGGATTTTAATAAATAGGGGAGGTGTATTAAATTTAAAATTCGAAGAATTTTAAAAATTTTTAAAAATTTAGAGGTATTCGATTTAGATTTTAAAAGAGTTCATGCAAGTCTAATGATATTCAATTCAGATTTTGATGGATCTTATAAAAGTCCATTAAAATCCAGATGTATTCAATTAGGACTTTGTAGAATTCTTTTAAAATCTGATACTATTCAAAAAGTTATTGATTTTAAAAAATTTTAAAAAATGATGGATTTTAATAGATTTAAAAGGATTTTAACAGTGAAATTGTGAAGAAAATTGTCAATATGAAATTTAGTCTTAAACTCAAAGGTTTCGTTGGATTTTTATAAAATCTGTATGAAGTCTATAGAATTACATAAAAATCCATCAAATCTTTTAAAGTTTATAACTCATTTTAAATCTATTAAATTTTAAATTGAAAATATTCTCTAAATTTGAAATACAAACACCATATGACCAGTATATGAACACGTTCGAGTACACCTCTTGTAAGTATAACCCATCAAAGTGAAAATAAAATTTTAAAAGAATTTAATTTTTTCATAGCCAAAAATCCTTACGTCATGTCACATCTGTACAAAAAAGAAAAATTAATATATATCTAAGTCAGCTAAACTTTTATAAAGATTAAGCTATGCCGCTAAAACTTAAACCGTAAAAACTTTATGAATGATATGACAGTATATAATTAATTATCATTTTGAGTCTCTAACCATACACTGTCATATCACTAGTGAATTTCTGAGTGCTACACAAAATCATTTTCTAATAATCAATGCATTATAACATCAGTTTTTAACTTACGGGAAGCAGATATTTTCACTTTTCCGATGCAGCTTCAGAGTTATATGGTTTGCACTTTTTTTAGTAATACATTTATATTTTTTTTATAAAATATTAATTTTTTTTCCTTGTATATCACTTTTTAAGAAAACAATTATTTCATGATTATATCGTTTCAACCTAACAAAATCATAGTTCACACGTGTAATTTACAAATTTATGTAAATCATAATTCATACATGTGTAATTAACTAATTTATGTATAAAAACTATCTTACATATAAATTAATTTTGATTATTAGATGAAAACAAAATTTAGATTGATATATATATATATATATATCTATATATATTGGATGAGGTAATTTAGATGTGCACATTTTTTATTTTTGTTTTATATATCGTTAATAGTGCGTTATGTTATATATTATATTAGAAGAAGCAAATTTCATATATTATTAGATTTTCACACCAAATTTTAATTTTGTAGTAAAATTATTGAGAATATATGTCTGTATCTAATATTCAAACTCAATCTAAAGTTAAAAGTCCCCTTCCCCCAGTTAGTATTCAAAAAAAAAAAAAAAAAAAACGAATTAGGACTTGAGGATTATTTTCGGAGATCATTGTCAATTAGACCGTTCCAAAAGGAACAAATACCATATCTTTATTCATCATAAATTATAAATATAATGTGATATTACTCATAATTGAATTCAATAATTATTTAACAGATTTTTATGTTTTATCTTGATACTTATATAATTTTAAATGATTTGATTTATATAAATATTTTTTATAGAAAAAGTTTGATATATATTACATATAATTATTAACTATTATATAAATGATATGAAATAACCGGCATACATTTAAATAACAATAAGGTGTAGGACCCAGGAATAAAATCTATTATCTAACTAAAACAGTCTATTATTATTATTATTATGATCATCATCATCATCATTTTTTACCTCACCTGGTAGTAATACAAAGTGGCCCATGCTTTTAATATGCACTTTCAAAAACCTCGTACCTCGGTACATGAAAAAACAAATAATAATATTAGAGTCAACAAATTTGATCAAGGTTAATTTTAATTGATATATTATTTATATCCATATATAAAATATGATAGGTTTAAGATATCATAAAGGTAAAAAACCTATAGTAAATAATTCAAATAAGAATATTAAAAGCTATAGAATTTGTTTATCAAATTTTAAATATTAAATAACGTACTGGCATAATTTTATTAGACAAATTTTTTTCAATCATTTTAAATTATATTATTTTATAAATTAATAACAAACTAAAACATAGTTTGATATTAAAATTATGTGAACAGAACTAGTAGCCCTAACACTACTACAAAACCAAATACGAAACACGATTTGTGTTGATTTCCAACCATAATAATTTTAAAGCTATTGATTGACTTTGTTGTTGTTTTGGTATTTATCAACCGATTTGGTTATTGCTGCGTTAAATTATTTATAGTTTATGAAATTACACAATTTAAGTTAACCATATAAAAAATTAATATATAAATTTAAAAAATAGTAACATATTTCACATCTACATATAGAAGATTGTATATTTAAAATATTAAAATAAAAAACACCAAAATAAAGAAAAAATACCGCAAATGATAATAATAATAATAATAAATGTATTGAATATATTAAAAAAATCTAAACAAATCGTTTAAATTGAAATTGTCCAACCAAATGAAAGGTGGAAAAAAAAAAATTCCAGGGATGTTTTCCTGTATTAAAATGTGCTGAAGTAGCTAGATAATATTACAATTTTATCAAAAAAAAAAAAAAAAGCTAGATAATATTACAAAATAGACAATAGCTAGACTGATAATATTTTTTATTTTTTGGTGAGTAACAGCAACACTAGTAACAAGCAATACCTCCGCCCTCCACCCCAAAAAAAAAAAAAAAAAAAAAAAAAGTCTGAAATATTTTTAACATCAAAATTTCTTGATTAAAAATAGTAAAAATGATAAAATAATATCCATGAGCCAGCAAAAGTCATGTCCATCCAAAACTGAAAAGATTCTTCGATTAAAAAGCTAACTTGACACGAGTTTCACGCATACTTAAAAAGAAGCACTGTAAAGACCGATGACGATACAGTGTGCCGTTTCAGAATTATGCGCAAAACGACGGAGTGCGGTGGAGCAACAAAAGCGGTGAGCTGGTCTTTTTTGCCACCTGTCAAAGCTGAAACCATGCAACACAAACAATTTATTAATCCCTCAGTGATTGTACCAAACCCGCGGTTACAGCCAAATAGAGAATGTTAAAAGATTCCTTTCAGGCTTGACAGTCACGCGATTCACGAGCAACTGGTGGTGGTGGTGGTGATGACAATAATACCAGTAAATCATTATATAGTTAAATAAATAACAATAATAATAATAATAATAATAAGACATAGTCATAAAAACTTACTAATTAAGAAAAACAAAAAAATTTGTATCACCACTAATACAGAAACAATTAGAGTCCTACAACAAGAAAAATGTTGGCGATAATATCGGATTTCGACGGGTATCAATACCGACAGAGGAATGAAATTTCGATCTCTCTCTTTTCCTGATTCCAGCTGCCAATTTTCAGCCACTGACACTTTTGGAAAATGCTTGCCTCCGACGACGAGGAGGAGAAAACTTCATTGACGATGCACTACTTTTTTTTTTTTTTTTAATTATGTATATATTTTTTTCAAAAATATATATAAAAAAAGGGATTTCTAGGAGGCTGTAATCCCCAAAATTAATTATAAAATTTAAATAAAAAAGAAAAATTATTTTTTATAAGAAATTAAAATAAAAATACTGAAACAAATTTTAAAAGAAATGAAAATAAGAGAAAAAAAATTTCTTTGTGTTTTTATCAACATCCAAACAAGATAAAAACTTTGATTAGGAAAATCATTTTTCTTTCCTCATACTTATTTCCCTTTATTTTTTTAACCTGGTTTTTGTTCTAGAAAAAAGCAGGGAATATTTCTCTAATATAATTGAAAAATATACACTTTTTTGTTTCAATTAAAAAAGATACACTAGTTGGATAATCCAATTAGCATAATTATGATAAAATATTTATATAGTTGGCATTTATTGTCTATATTTGAATTTATTAAAGAATTTTTTATATTTTGATACTAATAAAACTGTATTTTTTTTATTTACAATAATTTTTAATATTTATGAACTATTTTATTATTATTGTATTCTAATTATTATATTTTTTGATATTATTTTTTTATATTAATTATCTCATATATAAAAATCTATATTTTAAATTAAATATTTACAATTTCTGTAATTTTATCTATATTTTTGTTGATATCGATATTTCCAAAAAATCATATCATCAATATTTCTATCGATATCGATATTTTCATCACTGCATATAAGTTTGTAAATAAAATAATTACCTTTTTTTTTTATTAGTGGATCAAAATAATTATCTTAACATTTAGGTTAATTATTGTATGTTGATACTTGATGTAGTTTCAGATGGAGAAAAAGTTACTATTTTTGTAATTAGTGCTTGAAAGATCTTGCTTAGTAAGATTAAAGCAGTTTTTTTTTTTTTCAAAGAAAAAAGAAAAGAAAAGAAATTTGATATTTGCACCATCTTTTTTCGCATTAGATCCGTTCATGGAGTATTGATACTTTGCTGGGAAAACTACCAAATCTGCATCTTTGCCGACCTCGTGTCATCACCCAATTTTAGTAATCACTTCACATGTGGAGCTATTAATGTGTCTACTAAGCCATGTATTGATGCTTTATTTTTGTCTTTCTTTATATTAATTTTATTTATTTATTATTTTAAATCCATAAAATAATGTTAAAGGTATTAGCAACTCCATAAAAAAATGGTTATGTTGTCGTTTTATTGACTTATCAAAAATGTATTATTCACATTAATATATAATAAATAGAATTCAATTTCTTCTCATTTTTTTATGTCCTCAACATTATCTACTATTAATACGATATTATATATATTTTTTTAGTTTTTGCTTAATAGAAGACCTGTGCATCATTCTGAAATCCTGGGAATCATGGAAAACACCTCCGAGAGGGAAAATAAAGGTTAATGTGGATGGTTCTTTCAATGGGCAAATGTAATGAAGCTGCTCTACATTTTGTGGTTCTTGATTCACAAGGAATGATTGTTCAATGTATGCACAAGGTATCCCCATATGGCTCCAGTCTTAAGGCTTAATGTTTGGCATTTCTTTGCGCATGTATCTAGGCAAGACTTATGATGAAAATATATAATCTTTTGAAGGTGATTCAAAAAAGTTTATAAATGTTATAAGTTTGCAAGACACTGCTATCAATTGGACAATTGCTACATATGTTGAAGATATCCGTATTTTTTGCAAAGGCTAGATTATTGGAGGGCAATTTATATCTCTAAAAAGATGAATAAAGTTGTTGATTGGGTTGAAAAGCAACCAGCGAACAACAAAGATCATTTTCCTGGATGGGATATTTTGTATCCTAATGGTTTTTTAGTCATTTGGAACAGTGACTTGATCTAGCATGGCTTTATCTGTATTCTTTTTGGCCTTGCTTCAATAATAAGGATCTTTTTTAAAATTAAATTTTATAACTATATTTATAATTTAATGGTTCATACCAAATTTATTTAATTTTTAATATGTTACGAAATCTATATTAAATAATTAATTAATTTTTAAAATTTAAAAATTAAATAACCAAAAAGCTAATAAAATAAAATCTCGTAGTAAACTTACTATGAAACCATTAGTTGTAAAAGAATGAAAACCCAATATCTCTGTCCTATCATAACATTAAAAAAAATATAAATTAAAGCTTCTATTATAACAAGTTTATAAAAAACTCAAAAGTCAACTCATGTGGAACTTTTATCATCTTTATCAATGGTTAAAAAAAAGTATGAAAAACTAAAATTTTGCAATTGCTACATAAGTTGTAAGAACCAATAACTTGTGATGAGTAACATAAACTGCTTTTTTGGTTTTTTTTTTTTTTTTTTTAATTGTAAACATGCGCACAAATGTAAATGGCAGATGAAATTTATATTCATATTCAATAAATTAGGATAAAGGAAACATAGTGAATAACCCATATTTAAAATTTATTACAATGTTATAGAAATTTGATCATTAGTATAAGCCACAAAAATATTTTAAAGAAAGAAAAACTAATATTGAAAAAGCCAATAGTCATTTTAATTAATAGAATTAGGATGATAGGAAAAGAAGCTATTCACAAGCATAAAAGCAAGACATTCAAAAAAAAAAAATGCATAAAAGTAAGAGATAATAATTGTTGGAACGTTTCCGACACAACAATAAAAAGCGTTAAAAAAATACACATTTTTAATCATAATATTATTTATTTTTAATTTAAAAATTTATATAAAATTATCTAATGAGTTAGAAATAAAATCTTCCAAAAATATTGGAGCGGTCAAATTTTTGCACAAATAAAAATAATAAAAATATTAATCATATTAAAATTAAATAGAAAATAAATATCATTAGAAATATTTTATTCCGAACGAAAGATGGTATTATAGATATATTTTATTTCATACTGCGATGAAAAGGTATGTGGTCCCGTTAGGGTTGAGCATTCGTTGATAGACAAAGAACAGCCCCGCCATCGTCTGATGAGAATCATAAATTGCTGACGCCGTACGCACCATATCCAATTAACTTCCAATTAGAAAAGCGTGCAACTTTGTACCGCCTGAGAGGGGACCACTAACGCCATAACTGATGCTTCCTCAAATATGTTTACTTTTATTTCTTAACGATAATGCAGCTCCGTCAAAGACTTGGAACTTAACGATGGACAAACAACGACTAAATAAATGAAACACCAACGTCTCGAGCGGATCGCCAACCCTAACGAACTAGACGTCGCCGTTTACAAGTCAATTTGACTTTTTGACAGGCTCTCACGTGCCAAACGTCAAGGTGGAATCGCCACGTAAGCATCCTTGAATTTCAGTTGGATCACGTGTATGAATCCTGCTTCGACGCTTGACACGGCGTGGTCTTCAGGGATTGCACTTTTACGGATATAGCCCTGCACACAAATTTCACTACCCAGACAGTACCTGTGCCTGCATTGTGCCTTTCTTTTTTTTTTTTTGGGTCGTTGCTCTTGAACGACTATTATTGTTTTTCATCGTGGATAAATATTAAATATTATCAATAAATTTTTATTTATGTATTAATAATTAGTTATATTTAAATTGGTTTTAATTTTTTAAAAAATTAACTTTTATAGTAAAATATAAAAATGTTAGTTAATAATTAATATATAAATATCGATTACAGTATGATAAATATTTTTCTATATATAAATTAGGATAAATAAATAGAATAAAAAAGAAAAATAATTCATTTAAAGAAATGAAAACAGTATTTAGTGTTAACGTTTCTCCTCCATAAAATATATACATGGATGTAAAAATTAAAAAAATAAAAAATAAATATTTAACATAAGATAAAATATAAATTTTATTTTATTTTAATATTTGATGTTAAACGCTCACGGTAAAATATTAATTTGGCGCGTTTTTTGCAAAACTATATATGTTTAATATTAAATGAGTTGTTCACCGGAAAATAAGTTACCGGCTCAAAGAGCTATTAGAATATTAATAAATAGCACTCTTTTTATGTTTTGGCTTCTTTTTCAATTTCTTCTCATTTTCTGCGAAAAAGACTGTTTTTATGTTCTCCGTCTTCTCCTACCCACCTTCTCAACCTCAAGAGTGACTGAATGAGATCTCCGGCATTGACTTGTACTTATCCGGTAAACTTTCGGTACTGTATTACCTAAGAATTTTTCTAATTATTATATGTGAAATTCTATATTCCAGCATTTGGAATTTATTTGTACAGCAAAAGTAGAAAAATTAAGTGGCATTACCAGAGAAAATTACTGAGTATCTCTAGGACTTTCTGTTTTTGCTGTTTTCGCCATGATTTTCACCGATAAAACCGAAACTTCAGGGATCCTTAAATGAATGAAATTAAACCGTAGTCCTATCTGTTTGATCCTTCTATTCACAGAGCTTTTCACTGTTTACCATATGAGTGCAGCTACGTTCTTGTTTGAGCGATCTATCTGTTTCAAAAGATGCCTTTTTTGTTCATGATATTCTTGAACGTGGATGAACTGGTTTCATTAATGTCCCCTTCTGCTCATAGCTTTTTCCACGCTGTCTGTGTTTTTAGCCTCTTTTGCTGCTCTGCTGTTCCTTCAGTTACTTTGTTACCTCTAAATTTCTCTCAGCGCTCTTCACGTTTCTCTTTTCGGCAGGACAATTTCCTGAAATGGGTCTTCAGAGTGATGAAGAACTGCCAATGGGTAGCCGATAAACACGCAAAAACCTATTTTCCATGAGAAAAGCCCATCATAGTGAAAGTAAAGCCAGACAGATTTATTTATTTATTATTATTATTATTATTTATTTTTTTTGCATGAAAGGGGTTGGAGACCAAGGGGCCAAAATATTTTGACAAATCTTTCTTTACAGTTCTCTCACAAAAGGGCTGAGAAATGGATATGGAACAGCCGAGGAAAAATAAGTCAGAAATGGAGAGTTCCTGGATTCCGATGACCCCTTTAAAGCCCTTCCCCCAAATACCAGAGCCGATCTGTTCAAATGGTCCAAGACTCCAAACACAAGAAGAAATTGCTACTCTGTCAGAGAAGGGAGAGCATTTTCACTCCCAAAATCCTACGGTCTACAACACGAATGTCAACAACTGGGGGACCGGAAACAATGTGGAAATTTGCAGAGAAATTTCCTTTGATGGCATGACCAGAATGTCTTTCACTGGCCTATTGGCTCTTGCAAACGCCGCGACCGTTACTTTGGGTAATAATACAGCGCAAATGGCAAACGACGGCGCAGCAGAAACTCGCCGTTTATTTTCTTCTGCAAATTCACAGATCGAGAGTCACGAGACCCAGTCGCTCAAAAGCCACGATATTCCTCTTGAACGTAAGTCTGACAATTACAAAGCTTGCTTTATAATTGACATACACACCATTCACTAGAGAAAAGTTCAGAACAGTCGATGGGATGGAAAGCTACAATTATAAACAGCTGAAGTTGTGTAGATATTCATTCTCTTAATTCCCATGCAATTCATGAATGATCAAAGTATTTGTCTCTACTTTTCAGTTCTTGGAAATGATTTTGATTAAACTCGCTCAATTTATTAATAACAAATTAGAAAATTAAAGATGAATGAAAACCTGTTTCTTCACAAACTATTGTTTTACTCTAGGGAAGAACTAGCTTTCTTGCAATTTCTATGCAAAGTTTTGAAAAATGTTTCAATTCGATGTTGCTGATCTGTATAAACTAAATGTTTTACAGCTCAATTCTCATTTGGTCATCAGCATTCCTATGATCTTAATTTGCCGCCTGGAACTACATATGGTGGAGGCATTAGCAATAGCATCCCACAGTTTGCACCTGTAACACCGGATAAGCCCAAACGAGCAGATAACAAACAGGCTTCTGAACCTGTAGCTGAAAGAGGTGACCAGGGAAGAGAGAAGCAGCAGAATGAAGCTGCTAGTACAATGGTGGACATTATTGTGATTGATAGTGATAAAGAAATCCCAAAGCCTGCTTCAGATTCCTTTCTAGCTGCTGTTTCCACACCACTAAAAGAGAATAACGGGATTGACCTGAACAAAACACCACAGAAGAAACAAAGAAGAAAAAAGCATAGGCCCAAGGTGGTTAGAGAAGGTAAACCAAAAAGAACTCCAAAGCCAGTGACCCCAAAGCCTGCTGGTTCTAAGGAAAATCCAACGGAGAAGAGGAAATACGTGAGAAAGAAAGGTGTAAACAAAGCTCCAGAAACTTCACCACCAGCTGTAGCAGGACAAACTTCTGATTTCAGAACGGACCAGACTACCAAGAAATCATGCAGAAGGACCTTAAATTTTGAAACAGAAGAACCGAAAGAAGTAAATTCCTCCAATAAATCTCCAAGCTTAGATTCAGAATCATACGTACATCAGTTTAGCAGCAATGGAGTTCAATCAAAATCAACTGTGCCGTTTGGCAATGGATTAGAAGTGACGGTAGGAAACACACAAGCTGGCATTGCCTGTGATCTCAGCTGTTCTACACATCAAATGCTGAAAAGTTTCATGTCATTTTCTACCAAAACTGACTCTACGCAGGCAAAACTGAATGTTGATTTCCGAAAAGAAGATGCAGATGTCCAGGTAACTGACCATACCCAACAAGAAAACACAGTAGAAGTTATGCTGGACTGTGGTACTCAATCACACCCAAGAAGTTCAAATGACTCAAACTGCAGCACCACCATAAATCTGAGAGAAGAAAAAGAAAAAGCAAATAGAGCCAAGCGAAAATATTATCTTGCTGTCAAGCAAGCAGATACCAGCAGCAGAAATTTAGCAGGGGTTCACTATAATACTTTACAAGCATACCAAATGTCTTGGATGCACTTTCCGAATATTTACAAGAAAAAAAGAAGTGAGAAGGGGCAGATTTACAGCACATCAAGCATAACATGTTGCATAACAGCAACAAAAGATAGAGAAAATTCTCAAAAGGATGCCGAAGCTAATCCTAATAAATCAGAAACCAGATACCAGACTTCCGGCCCGCATTGTGACAGCAATAAAGTTTCAGCTGCATTTGGAGAATCGAGAGAAGGCCTTCAGGATAAGCTGCATACTTTGGAATGTATTGTGGCTTTAAGTCAGAAGGAGAGGACAACAAAGAAAAGGTCTAGAGGTGCTAAAAGGGTCCGTGACTTGGCTTCACTATCCATGAAAGCAGATCACAGTGATGAACAAAGAGCTGGGAACGTTCATAGGCCTCACACATGCATTGATACCCTAGTTTCAGACGTGTGTTCAACACTCACAAGAAAAAAAGGGTCAAAGAAGAGAAACTCTCTTGCAGTCCAAAATCTTGCATTCTATGGGGACCAGCAATCCTTTTCCAAATCATCAGGTACGTCAACCAAGAGTTGTCTGCTATCTGCAACACCAATTATTAATACTTTCAGTGTACCAAATTTGCCAAGCAGTTTTGTGATTTCCTTGCCTATTTACTGCAGGCACTCCTATAGAAACAACAATGAAACCATTGACTATTGGTGCAATTATTGAGCAACTAAAATGTTTAGACATCAACAGAGAAAGCAGCGAATTTGCATATCAAGAGCAGAATACAGTTACCCCTTGTACTGCAAAAAATGAAGAACAAAATGCACTTGTTCTTTACAGAAGAGATGGCCCTCTTGTTTCATTTGATCCTACAAAGAAACGCCGCCCACGACCTAAAGTAGACCTTGATGAAGAAACTAATAGAGTATGGAAACTTCTGCTGGAAAATATAAACAGCGAAGGCATTGATGGAACTGATGAAGATAAGGTAAAATGGTGGGAAGAAGAGCGAAGAGTGTTTCGTGGACGAGCTGACTCTTTTATTGCAAGAATGCATCTTGTGCAAGGTACAAGAATTTCTACTCATCATCATTAGAATATGTTTGGAAAGAAAAGTAAATACAAAATTTTTCAGGATATTTTGGTCAACTAACTACAGGATGCTACTTTTAATAAAATTAAGAATTTCTACATTTCATGATTTTTGATAAACAAACCAAGAATTTCAATAATCCTGCCAACATCCTCATTGCATAGAGAGGTTGGGGAGAGAGAATTTTGAGCACCTGAAAGCTCAAAAAGTGTTGCATATTCGTGCCTATCCAGTATCAACAATTCTTCAAAATTGATCAATACTGAATCAGGCCCAGTAAATAACCTAGAAACCAAACCTAAAAAATATTAAGAATCTCTTGAAAGATAAAACTAACAAATGAAAGTATAAGAGCTGCTCCACAAATTGAACTGATGACAAAAAGCAGGGCAAGGTACTTATAAAATTCCAATACCCTGGCAATAGAAAGCAATCAAACTAGGTTTACATTTCCCCTCATGTAATTTAACAGTAAACAAGCAAGCAAAGCAATTGAAAAGGTAAACTAATAGCATTTTGATCCAAATTTAGTAAAAAACACTCCAATAATGCTTCAGGCCAGGGGTACTTGTGTTACGTTATAGAAATACATCTATCTTTATATTAAGTTGTATTTTTTATCGCCTAACAGTATGCACTTTCCACAGGAGATAGGCGTTTCTCTCAATGGAAGGGATCTGTTGTGGATTCAGTGGTTGGAGTTTTCCTCACACAAAATGTCTCCGACCATCTTTCAAGGTGAAATATATTTACTAAGATAATCATTAGAACAATTAATGTCAATTAGACAGTTCAAACGAGAATTTTTCAAATATCAAATCTCTGTACATTTTTTGCAGCTCTGCATTTATGTCACTTGCTGCACATTTTCCCGTCAAGCCAAGGAATAATGACAAAGCATGCGTGGCAGTAGATCAAGATGAACCAGTAGAGTTTATAAATGAGATTCCAAACCTCCAAGACACTGAGCATAATGAAGTAAAAGGAGCCAACAGCATAGAATATTTTGGAAGCAACAAAGGGGCTTTTAGCTCAACAAATGAATCAGAATGCAAATTATCCAATTCATCTGCAAGTGTTCTAGAGGTGTACCATAATCAATCAGTGAAAACGTCAACCAATCAAATTTTCAGAACAGTGGCAGAATGTTACATGGGTAGAGATGCTGCAAAAAATGATGCAGTTTCACCTCAAAATTCTGTGGATTCTTCTATCTCTCAAACCAGTGATAAAGGAGGATTTTGCTCAGAAAGCAACTCAGAAACAGAGGATCTGCCAAACAAATCTAAACATGAAAGATTGGATAACTCCATTTCATTTATGGAACTTCTACGGAATGCTGAATCTACCATGCTACATGAAGTTTATGTTCATGCAGGGTATGAATATCACCAACCCAAAGGTATAAAGCATGAGAATCAAAAGCAAAGTAAGGATAAAGATGGTCTTCAAACTTCTTTAGAAGCATCCACGAATGCTTCTAGTAACTACTGTTTGCCTCTGACCACCAATTCAGGAGTATCAGCAGTTGATTGCTTTGAGATATTTGAAGAAACCCAATCTTCTAATGTTTACAAGAATAAAGATGAAACAAGTATGAGCGGACAAAGTACACTAACAGTGGAATCTGCTAGTCCAAATGATATAAATAAGCCAACCATGCATGCTCAGGAAGCACCAATATGTTCCGGTGAATCATTCAAAAACACTCAAGGAGACAATACTATAACTGCTCAAACGGAAAGCAGGCATGAAGAAATTACAGACATTACACTAAATAATGCAGAACAAGATTCAAATGAGCATGGCCATTCATCAAGTAAGGAGTTCACTGAGATGAATGCTTTAACTTCAAAATCAAAGAATAAAAGGGTTCAAAAGGAGAAAAAGAATGAGATCAATTGGGACAAATTAAGAGAAAAGGCAGAATCTAATGGAAGAAGAGAAAGAACACCAAACACAATGGACTCCTTGGATTGGGAAGCTGTAAGATGTGCAGATGTTCATGAAATTGCCGACACTATCAAAGAACGCGGGATGAATAACATGCTTGGTCAGCGTATCAAGGTAAATATATAACATTCACATAATGCTTGAGTTAGTTTGTCCACTTACTAGACAGAGATCCCTTTAAATTGGTTAATCATGATTATAAACTCATACAGGATTTTCTTAATCGGCTGGTTAGAGAACATGGAAGCATTGATCTTGAATGGTTGAGGAACGTGCCACCCGACCAAGCAAAGTAAGCACCCAGAACAGATCCAACTCAATTAACAATAATAGGAACCTAAAATAAATTGGAAACTATGATTCTAACATTTTGTATAAACATGGCATGCTAGCATTGCTAGAATATAATGTATTGAATATGCATTATGCTTCACTTCTTTGGTTTGCATACCAAACTTTGGCTCCATTGCACTTCTAGGGAGTATCTGCTCAGCATAAGAGGATTGGGGTTGAAAAGCGTAGAATGTGTGCGACTTCTAACACTTCACCATCTTGCTTTTCCAGTAAGTTGATAATATTAGTATTCATCAAAAAAAAAAAAAAAAAAAAAAAAAAAAAAAAGAAAGAAAAAAAAGGTTGACAAGTAGAAGTATGATTATCCTGGATAATGGAAAAAATCTCATCCTTTATAGCTGCATCTTTGATAGGTGGACACAAATGTTGGACGAATAGCGGTACGACTAGGATGGGTACCCCTTCAACCACTGCCAGAGTCACTACAGTTGCATCTTCTTGAACTGTGAGTATCATGAACATCAATACTTTGGCTTCTCAAATGTTTATACACCTAAAACAAGTGCAATTTATTTTGATTGTCTCATAGGTATCCAGTGTTGGAATCCATTCAAAAGTATCTTTGGCCTCGATTATGCAAGCTTGATCAAAGAACATTGTAAGGGCAACATTTCACTTTAACTTGGAACATTAATAGAAGCTTGTATCCATGCATGATTTAAGCAAACAAAGCAAAATAGTAAACTGATGGATGAAACCATTTAAATTTCTTCTAACAGGTATGAGCTGCATTACCAGATGATAACATTTGGAAAGGTATGTTGTACTAGTTTATATGAGAAGTGGATTTTTCTTCAATGTCATGAACTAAGAATGAATGAAATAATATTCTTCAATGCAGGTGTTTTGCACCAAAAGCAAGCCGAATTGCAATGCATGTCCAATGAGAGGAGAATGTAGACACTTCGCCAGTGCATTTGCAAGGTTTGCATGCCATTTTGTCTGATACTGTTGTTTCCATGCATTGATTGTTTCTGTAAGTGTGCTTCTAATAAAGAAAAGGGACAAATTCATGCATTATCCATTATTTATTTTTATAGAAGCCCTTTAAATGTTCAGCCTAATTTATACGAGAATGATCCTACAGTCAGCTTAATTATCAAAATGTGGTGGGCTTGTAAAATTAATAACATTCAGAAAGGTTCTTGAAATCAGTCTAAGTAATCTAAAGGCCAATTTTTAACTGAAAACTTTGCATTTGAAAACCGTAAACAGCCTACTATTCAAACTTTCAATTAACTATCCTCATGGTACCCAGGTACATGATACATTCTTCAAATTGAGTTCTTAACAAAACATTTTCCATGCAGTGCAAGACTTGCTCTGCCAGGGCCAGAGGAGAAAAGCATAATAAGTGCAACTGAGAAAGGAAGCCATGTAAACCCTACAGTGAACAATGGAACATCGTTGCCCCTCCTTCAGGAAAACAACCAATTGGAAGAAAACCAGCAACTAGATGCTTGCCAGAAAGTACAAGTAATAGCTGGAAACCGGAACTGTGAACCTATAATTGAAGAACCAGCAACTCCAGAGCCAGAGTGCACACAAATGTCAGAGGATATTGAGGATGCTTTCTATGAAGATCCTGATGCAATTCCGACAATCAAACTTAATATTGAAGAGTTCACTCAGAATTTACAGAATTATATGCAAGAAAATATGGAACTTCAAGAAGGTGATATGTCAAAGGCCTTGGTTGCTCTAACAACAGAAGCTGCATCGATTCCTATGCCTAAGCTTAAGAATGTGAGCCGCCTACGTACAGAGCACCTAGTGTAAGTGATACACCCTTCCCTTTGATTAATCAAGAAACTATTCTAACTCTTGCATGTCTGTATTATTCCTGATTTTTGTTCAAGTAAGCCGAGGGAAAATTAGATTCTACTAATCAAAATATGGATCTTATAAGCCAAGCACAACTGGAAACCAAAATTCAAACTCATGAAAGTAGTATAAAGAAAGTATCAACAGATCATATTGAACAATGAACCAAAATTGCATATTTTTCTAATATTGTTCTTCATTATGCAGCTATGAACTTCCAGACTCACACCCCCTTCTGGAAATGGTTAGTTATACACCCATACTTACCAAGGAAATACTTTTTTTTCCATCCAATTTGATTTCTCATGAGGTTGGCTTCCTTAACAGTTAAAGATGGAGAAGAGAGAACTTGATGATCCATCCTCATACCTTTTGGCTATATGGACACCAGGTTAGCAGATAATAATAATATCTCTACTTTGGACAGCAACAAAAGAATTTTAATAAGCTTCCTAATTCAGTGTGTTCGCTAATCAATTTCCCTAAGTTCTGGATTTGTGTCCATGTCAGGTGAAACGGTAAACTCAATTCAACCACCTGAGAAAACATGTTGTTCACAAGATTTTGGGAGATTGTGTAATGAGAAGGAATGTTTCTCATGCAACAGTGTACGGGAAGCAAATTCCCAAACGGTCAGAGGGACACTTTTGGTATGGTTATTTATGCTTCAAAAGTTTTTAAACGCCCATCCATTACTATTTTACTACTTCTACTGGATAATAAAAGCAAGAGCTATCAGACAGAAATGACCATAGTGACTGAATTTTATATGAACATTATATATACCAAACCAAGTAATTGTGTATGTTAACCAATTTCCAAAACATGTTATGAACAGATACCATGTAGAACAGCAATGAGGGGAAGCTTCCCACTTAATGGTACCTACTTCCAAGTTAATGAGGTGAGATAAAGGTGGCACTTAGAATGTAAATCATGCAAAAATATGATTCTAAAGCCCAACCAACCCAACTTCACCTAGATTATGCCAAATCAAATATTGGGATTAATAATTTGATTTCCCTTTCCTTTTATAGGCGTTTATGGGCTTTAGAATCTATTTCTCTCCTGTTGTAGGCTTTTATGGCCTATTCCTACTTTCCTAGATCTAATTAGCTGGATATGAGCCTCTCCGTCAGGGCATATGTTTTAATTTCAGGTGGTACTGATTACAAATATTATTCCATGCAGGTATTTGCAGACCATGCTTCCAGTCTTAACCCAATTGATGTGCCTAGGGCTTGGATATGGAACCTCCACAGGCGAACTGTGTACTTTGGAACCTCTATACCAACAATATTTAAGGGTAAAGCTGCTAATATATAATGGTTTTATAAATTTTAATGACAGGATAAGAAATTGCATTCTTGATACTTGATATGCTTCTTCTTGCTAGGGTTGTCAACACAAGGGATTCAACATTGCTTTTGGAAAGGCAAGTATAAATATCAATTCTTTATCTCCCATCATTTTGCTGTTTTAATATGATTATTTTCCACTGTTCTACTTTTCAGCTAGGGATAAGTACAGTATATCCATAAACTTCTTGTCAGCTATCCTTAAGAAAATTAGAGAAACAGAATTTCATCCATCCCAAGAAGTGATATCAGCCAGAGAGCTTTGTTTAGCATTTAGGATAGCCATCCCAAACTACAGAGACAAACAAGGATAAAGAAGAAATAATAATAAAATAAAAAATTTAAAAAAAAAAAAAAAGAACAGAAGTTAAGCAATACTTAAGATAATATAAGATAGTTTATAAATTCAAGATTAATTACATCTCATCGAATAAACTTTTTCTAATTCAATAAGCCTCAAAAATATTGTGACTCAAACAAAACAAAAACAAAGAAAGGGGCATATATAACATAACATGATTTTCACCTAACCAATTATTTTCTCAGATCACTCATGTTGGATTGAGTAACTAATTAGTTATTTTACCCATGGGTAGACTGAAACATGATAATTGCTCCAGCAAGTTAATAACTTAAATATACCAAACCCATAATTGAACGGCATTTGTAATGCCAGGGCAAACACTTTCAATAACCAAACATGGCTGTAGTACAAGATCCCACAACTGTGTAAGCATCCCTATATATTTGGAACAGTTAACCAAAAATTAAAAATGGTATAGCCAAAAGTTTGTTAATGACATGAACCACACTGAACGATCATATAACTGCACAAGACAATGTACTTATACACTCCTCAACCTCAGAATATATTCCACTAAATCTATCACCATCCCATCATTAAGAGATTGACAAAAGTGTGAGAATAACTTTTAAGTAATAACTGACAGCTCATGCAAGCAGGTGTACAAAAACATTTCCTAAATTTCCTTGAGTGCCCCAAAAAAAAAAAAAAAAAAAAAAAAGGGAAAGGTTCTAGTAAATAATATTCTTTCTATCATTTAGGAGCACCAAGCACCCGTTCACTAGGACAATAATCTTCTTAGAAAGGAGAAACCATAAACAGAAGGATAACTTTCACACATTACACTTCTCAAACATGGTTGGAGTTGGGTCAGTAAAGGTTCCCAAATAGCTAAACCATTGAAACGTGCATCAAATTATTATTATTTTTTTTTCCACCTCGGCTCATGGCATAAACTATCTTGAGAAACACACTGATTAAAATTTTCTGAAAACTATTTGCAGGGTTTGTCTGTGTGAGGGGATTTGATCAAAAAACAAGGGCACCACGTCCTTTAATAGCCCGACTACATTTTCCAGCCAGCAAGTTGACAAGAAATAAGGAAAGGAAAGATGAGTAGAAGATTGTGCACTCACAGTGATGACACCAGAACACAAATTTTACCAAACATGTGCAAAGAGCAAGCGTAGGACATGCATTAAGAGGTGGGTATTCAGCTGTTGTAACCTGGTCCAATCAAAAGAGGAAAAACAATAATAGCAGAAAAGCCCAAAAAAAAAAAAAAGATCCAGTTGAGTTGTAGGTTCCCATGATCTGAGTGGGCATGTATATTTTACATGATTAACAAGTTCGCAGTAGTTCCATGCTCAAATTTGAGCAATTCAATCAAAAATCAGCTAATTTGACCAAGATATATCTTCCAACTGCAAAGAGTTACTAGTTTCTCTAGCAGATACACAAATCCACAAAGCATGTAGAAAGAGATCCAAGAACAAACAGGAGCAAAGACAATGTGTTCAAACCAATCATGCATTCTTCTGACAATACCATATTATCTAGAAAGCGCATCATTCAGTTAATCTAATGGCATATACACCTCTATCCAAGCATGTGTAGTGCTAACGCAGCATGACTGATATAAAAAATAAAAAAAAATAAAAAGCGTGGACAAAGACAGGAGTTTTGAACCGATCCAAACAGAGTGAGAACTACTTAGAAATCACTTGCATCGATGCCTGCATCTCAAAATCAGTTCCAATCCTTTTCTATTTTGACAACATCCAAACTGACAATTCCTAAAATAAATGACAGTCGAATAGAATGTAGAACCGAGGAAACACAAAGAGCTGTGATTATAAGTCTAGCTAAATGCAAGAGCAAGCAGCACAATTATACTATTTTCCAATATTCTCAGGCTAATAACGTGAAACAACAGTAAACTCCTACGGTCCTACTCTTTTTCTATATGACTTTGAGATAAGAGACGGAAGCATAAATAGTTGCGATGGAAATGAACTAAATGTAAGAGCAACAACACATCTACTCTTTCTATATGATTCAAACTAAGGAACATCAACCAAAAACCTGCAGTAACTCCGATTGCCTCGTCAAGTTGAAAAATCAATGGCGAAAAAGTAAATTACAAACTGAATATTGAACCATGGAAGCAGAAATAGCTGCGATTAAAAGTGAGATAGATGAAAGAGGAATACACTTTCTATACGACTCAAGCTAAGAACCATCAACAAAATAACCTGCATACAGATTCCGACAATCTACGCGAATATTTCACTAGAACTGCAAAGTAAACCACGGAATCAGAAATAGATACGATCGAAGTGAGCCGAATTCGAGAACAGCACCATTTATACTCATTCTGTACGACTAAAGTGAAAGAATTATCAACCAACGAACCTGCAGTAACTCCGATTGCCTCGCCAAAGAGACCAAAAAAATAAAAAATAAAAAAAGCAAATTCAATCATTCTGCTTGAATATTCCATTGGATCTGAATCGAATCTCGGAAGCACAAGTTTGCTGCGATTACAAGTCGAGCTAAATTTAAGAGAAATTCACTCATCCTCAACGATACATATAAAAATCTATATGACTTCTGCTAAGAATCCTCAAGCTACAAAACTGCACTAAATCAAATTTCCTCGACAATGAGAAAGATCAGAAACCAAAAAGAGATACTATAAAAACTCTGTCATATTGAAACTTGCCTGGGAAGCATACCTTTAGATCCTCTGCTGCTCAATCAGAATAGAACGATTAAGAGGAACGAAAAAGGGAAAAAAAAAAAATATATATATATATATATATATTTTTTGATTTCTTCGATATTGCGAAGCATGGAACGCGGATATGGTATAGATAGAAAGAGTTTGGGGAAAATTTTCAGCTTTTGCGGCTTACCGCCACTTTCTTATGTTTTTCCCTCCTTATTTCATCTTCCATTTGATATATAAACGAGGTTTAAAATGACACAGCACGTGGCAGGCTTTGGGCCTTTGGTGGATTTGGCGGGTTGTAACTCGTGCCGAATGACTCAATCTGCAAGTAAGTGAAAATCGTCTTCCTGGTTCAGTGTTTGCAAAGACTTGAAGCGATCACGGCCCGTGTATCTTCGACTTTCTCGTTTGGACCGATGGGTTATGGATAAGTATCGAATACAAAAGCCAAAATTACATCAACATCCATGCATTTATAGAATTTATAGATAACATTTCTATATTTTAATAAAATATTCAAAATATATACATAAACAAAATTTAGTTTTAATATAGGTTAATTACATTTTAATATTTTTAATTTTAAAATTTTAATTATTTAAATTTTTTATTTTTCAACACGCTATTTTAAATCATTAATTTTAAAATTTATTACAATTTAAATTATTTTTTATTTTTAACTAATAAAATTTAATAGTTTTAATTTATATTAAATTATATCAAATTTTATATTAAAAAATATTATATAAAATTTAAGTTTTTATTTCTAAAATTCTACATTTTTAATATATTTTGAAAATGTTAATGCAATTTGATTCAAATCAAATGACTGGTACCAACCTTTTTTTAAAAAAATAAATATATGAAAATGATTAAAAATAATTTTATTATTTTACAGTGTGGTAAAACTATTAACTTTAGTAGCCAAAGATCAATTATCCAAATTATAACAAATTACAAAACAAAATGTTTAAATTAATGAGACCAAAATGTTAAAAACTTAAATTATATAATTTTTGAATTTTGAAAATATTAAAATATAACCATCTTTGTTGTAATTTTATGTGTAATAAAATAAATTGTATATAGTTGGAATTAGTAGTCATATTGACTAGATAATAAGTACAAATTTGATGCAGAACTCGCAAAATATGTTAGTTGTTAGTATAATACTTCTTTACAATATAAATTTTACGTATTCTGAATTTAATTTTTAAATATTTGAGTGGTTCTTGAATTTTTAGAATGCTATTGTCCATTTTCTTTATAATATTTTTTTATGATAAAAATGTTATTGTCCTTGAATATATAACATAATATTGATTTAATTTATCTTATATTTTTGTTTGCCGTAATTTGATAAATTAACCGCATAATATTAATGGTATGTGGTAACAATAATCAATCATAATCGTCGTGTTAATTTTTCCTCCGTGACAAATCAAGTTGGCAGCCAATGGTTACCATGCCACTTTGTCGGGCAAATGGATCGAATCCATATGACAAACAGCTTTAGATTCATAAAAGTTGGATGCCGCCTAATATTTAATAATGTTTCAATTTGTTCCAGTCGCATCATGGCCACTTTGAAAATAGGAAATAGTAATAGCCGTGACTTTTTCCTCAATCAAGTGTACAATTTTGGTTTTATAAAATCACCACTTGCGCAAATCTAAATCATGCTCGTGGTTTCATGAAAAAAATAAATAAAAATTGAATGGCCTACTCCTAGATTTATTTATTATTATTATTCTTTTTACCTTTTTTTTTTTTTTTTGCTTTAGTATTATTATTTTTTACCTTGTGTACCTTAAAGCTTAATCAAACGCCAATATAAAAATTATTACCAATATATATAAAATATAATCCTTTTGCTGATATTTCTTGTTCTTTAGGTGCATGGAGAACACTGAATATCATCGATTTGGTTAGGTAGCTAATCCTTTTTTATAAACAAAAAAAAAAAAAAAAAATGTTGCAAAATGAAAGGATGGTCCCGTGTTGAGTTTGTCGCACTTTACAATGAGATGCCACATTTTTTTATTTTTTTTGAAAGCCAGAAGACATATTATTAATAACAGACAAAAGAGTACATATCAGCCTGGATGAAAGGGTCAAGCCACACAGGGCCAACTTCAAACCAGGATTCGACGAAGTCAGATTAACAGTATATTTGGCAATCTTATTATACTTGGTAATTGGGGTTGGTGGGTCGTATTCGTGTCAATCCGTTTAATAATCGTGTCAAAAATACCTAATCCGAACACGACCCATTTATTAATCGTGTCAGGTACCTAAAACACTAACCCGACCTGTTTATAAACAGGTCAACACGACACGACCCGTTTAACACGATTATTTTAACGGGTCGTGTTGACCTATTAACCCGTTAATCTGAAATTGACCTATTAACCCGAAAACTAACCTATTAACCCGTTAATTCAAAAATTAACCTATTAACCTGATTTTTTTTTTATTTTTATGTTTTTGTTTTATTAAAGATGTATTTTTTGTTTTTAAAAAATTAGTAATAGAAAATTATTTTTATAAAATTTTTAATTTATAATATTTTTTAGTTATTAAATATTATATTAGTGATAAAATATTAATTTAAAATTAAATTTAAATGGATTGTAATAGGTATATAATCGTGTCGAGTTGAAACTAACACGTTTAATAAATGGATCGTAACGGGTCAATTTCGAGTTAAACAGGTCAACCCGAAAATGACACGATTAATAATCGTGTTAAACGGGTTGACCCGATTATGACCCGAACCCATTTATAATAAATTCAAACCCATTTATTTTGTGTCGTTTTCGAATCGTGTCGCCGTGTCATGATCCAAATTGCCAGATCTAAATCTTATGCGCTACCATGTTAAAATTTGTCCCCTTTGTTGAGAAATACAATACAAAATAATAATAATAATAATAATAGGTTGTCTCTCATACAAAATAATAATAATAATAATAACAACAACAACAACAACAACAACAACAACGACAACCATAGAGATTTTCCTTTGTAAAGGATTTAATACAGATTTCCCTTTGTAAAGGATTTATATAACTGAGAAGGAAAACGTAGCACAGATATTATCCTATTTTATAAAATTTAAGTTAATGCAAGAGTTGTTGGGTTGTTGGAGCTTGCCTTGACCGAGGGCAAATGCAGACTGCCACGAAATGTAAACATTTTTCCTTGTATATAACATCTAGTGTAATTGATAAATTATTACCAAAAAAAAAAAAAAGTACATAATTGATAAATTTCCATTGGACTATGACATCGTCATACTCATACGGTACGTCAAATGGAACATTTTCAATTGCTCTATCGTTGTCATTTAACTTCTTCCGGGGACTCTCCGAAATGTAACAGAATTATTGGCCATTTTCTTTTTTATATTGAATTGTTGGCCATTAAATGTATCGTTGATTAAATATTATAAAAAACAATTTATTATTATTATTTTTTCAAATGGACAATTCTGAATAAGTTAATTTATATTAACGAGGAATGTCACTGTATATCGTTTAAAAAGGAAAAAGATCTTCGTTTTATCATGCAGAGTAGGAAAATCTCACATCTTCAACAGTAAATTTGACCATGTATAAAAAAATAATAAAAAAATAATAGATATTTATATATATAGAGAGAGAAATATGCCATAGATATTTCTGAGTTACGTGGTTATAATATAATTTTTGTAATTTTTAATTGATCCTTTGAATAAATAGTATAGCTATTTGTCACAATAAAAATAATTACTAACTTATGGTAAAATTTAATTAAAATATTTATTTTTGTTATTTTATATTAAATTTTAAAAATATATATTTTAATAATAATTATTTAAATAATTATTTAATCAATAAATTTATGATCATTTATTAATGATAATAAATAATATAATTTTTAATAATTTTGTTAAACAATAATTTCAAACTTTTTAAATTGTTATATATGGAAAAGTAATAATTTCAATTTCCTTGTAACCGATAGAGATCATCATTAACAACTATTTAAGTGGTAAGCGCTACAATACTGAATTGTTTTATAACTTTGTATTCTATTGTTTTCTTTTTCTTTTTTTTTTTTTTGATAATGATATTTTACTGTTTTCTTGATAACGATTATAAATCGAATTTCCCCATCCACAGCAAATATATATATATACAAATATATATATACGTATGTATATTTTAATTGACATTATTGTTTTATAAGCACATATTTTATAAGAGCGCTCTTCATTTTTTAAGATTATTCAAAATGCTTTTCACTTTACCAGAGCATCATTTATTTGTATTGTTTTCTTAAATGATAATTACAAATTGGAATCCATTCATAAAAAAAGAAAATGGCATTTGCAGCATAAAAAAATATTGAAGATCTAAATTATTGCTTCATAAACACATATTTTATAAGGGCACCGTTTATTTTTTTAAGATCGTTCAAAATGATTTTTCTTTACAAGAGCATCGTTTATTTGTATTATATTATTTTCTCAAAATAATAATCATAAAGTGGAATCGCATTTACAGCATAGAAAAAATACTTAAGAATGAAATTGTTGTTTTATAAACACACATTTTACAAGAGCACCATTACTTTTTTTAAGATTATCCAAAATGCTTTTTACTTTAAAAATTATGTTTTTCTCTATCATTTAAAATCCAATATGGTCGTTATCATTTAAGTGGTTCTTAAAAAACATGCTATGAAAGGTACTTATAAATGAAAAATGAAAACACAAAAGAAAAAAAACTTATTTTAATAATAAATGTTATTATTTTATTTTTGGTGATAATAAATGTTATTATTTTTTAAACGAATGGAGGAGAGATGCATGAACCTCAAGAATTCCTGTCAGAAAGTATCTGAGGGACTTGACGGATTGACGCGCAGATAGGTGGAATTACCAATCACTCCAAACTATTCAGTATCCAGAATGTGTTGGTTAACCTTGGAAAAAGCAAGAAAAGGCGCAGGCCACTAGGCATGGGACAAAAGGCAACCCAACGTGCGAACGAAATTTCTGGTATTTAGGCACGTACCGAAATAGTAGAAACACTTTTACTTAAAAAAATTAATAAATAAAAATAAAAAATTCAAAGAATATTACGATTACGCCATCGAATAAAATCTCACCGTTTTCTCCTCTTTTTTCTCTCTCTCCGACAATCGAATTCTAGAGAGAGAACTGCCAAAAAGTTTCTGAGAGAGAAACCTCTTTGACAATGGCGGTTTTTAGGGTTTTGTGATAAACGAATTCCGAGAATCTAGATGGAAATGCCCGGTAGGAGATCGAACTACACGCTTCTGAGCCAAGTTCCTGACGACCAGTTCGGCGGTGGGTCCGCCGCCATGGCTGGAACCGGAGCTACGACTTCTTATTATGAATCGGTATCGGGTGAGGGTAAGAACAACAAAGGGAAGGTGGAGAGAGGGTTCGATTGGGACGCCGTTGGTGATCACAGGGCGAACCAGCAAGGGAATCGGATGTTCTCGTCGATCGGGTTGCAGAGGCAGTCAAGTGGGAGCAGTTTCGGTGAGAGCTCGCTCTCAGGTGAGTACTACGCGCCGACGTTATCGACCACGGCGGCGAATGATATGGATGCCTATGGGTATTTGCACGAGGATGTATTCAAGATTGGCGGTGGCGGAGGGGATTTGAGAGCCAAGGGGGTTGATGGGGCTGTTGGGACGGGAGGTTCGTCCTGGGGGAAGAGCTGGGCTCAGCAGACGGAGGAGAGTTATCAGTTACAGTTGGCTTTGGCACTTCGACTTTCATCCGAGGCAACCTGTGCTGATGATCCCAATTTCTTGGATCCAGTGCCCGATGAATCCGCGTTAAGGTCGTCATCGTCGAGCTCGGCCGAGGCCGTTTCTCATCGATTCTGGGTAAGGATTTCAACGCTCTTCTCCTCATTGGCTTTGTTTTCGTTTTTTCGGCAACCTGTACACTCTTGCTGTCAATTGCGTTTTACATGTTTAGGTTATGGTTTGGATTTACTTCATCCATTGCAAGCAAAAAGGCAGGACAAGACTATCCGTTCGTCTTAAATATTATGTTAAAAGACAATGGCTTTGGTTCTCTCTGAGCTGTTTATGCTTGGGACGTGCAAATGTTAATACCACTTAGTACTTGATGGATAGTTAGCGCCGCTAGAATTTTTACTAAATTTGAGCTCATAAGTCATGCATATAAACTCTTATCGTTGAACAAGCAGAACTTAAGGACCAAAGAAACAAAAGAACAAGCTGAAACTTTAGTAACAACTACGGACTTTTAAAATGAGCCCCAAGCCTCAGACAGCAGCGACAATGACGAACTATTCGCTTTGTGTAGTCTTAACAACTAGTATTAAATTTCGCCATTTTAATGTTGCATTCTAGACCAAACAAACTTTGTCGAGAATACCTATGTCAGGAAGTAGGCGTGCTTAAAGTTTTAACCAAACTCATCAAACTTACCCATCCGATTGAATAGAGCCGACTTATTTGGATTAGGTCGGATTTTATTTTTATTTTTATTTATTTATTTATTTCTTTTTAAAATTTCATTGGATTTTATTTGTAATTGGTTTTTGTACTTTTTAACGATCATAAACAAGATCAATCTGATGCATATAAATATATTTTGCAAATGACAAATTTTGATAGTCTTATTTATTTTTCTGTTTTTTATTATGTCTGTTTTATCTTATAGTTTGATCTGTGTTATTGTTTGAGTGGTAATATATTTACTTTACGTATAGGTATCATTTGTAGTCCAAAAACTATAATTAGAAGTCCAAAATCCATGTTTACCCTTGTTTGTAGTTTTATTTATGTAAACTTGGTGTTTTTTTAATTTTAATCTTTTGGTTAAGACAAATTCAAAAAAGTCAAGAAAGCCTGACTTCAGCCTTTACCTAAACTAAATTGAAATTGTCAAATAAGAAAGCTACCGCAATTGAATTGGATAGATTTCTAATGTAAATTGGCTTTTGAATTGTTATTTCAAAATTCAAAATTGTCAGCAGTAGAATGCTTAGAATGTTCTGTACAATAATTGAATTCAAGCAATGAACTCCTGAACAATTTTAATTTGGGTTTTCCTCCAATTTATCTGCAGCAAATACTGGGCTAGAAAATTCTATGGAATTATTTATATCTAATGTTTTTTAACACACTTTTATTTTTGTGAACATTATTATATATAGATTTAATCCTGCATTATCACTATAAAATGCATCAGGTAAATGGCTGCCTCTCATACTTTGACAAAGTTCCTGACGGCTTTTACCTAATTCATGGAATGAACCCATATATATGGACTGTGTGCACTGATCTGCAAGAGAATGGTCGTATACCATCACTTGAATCACTAAAGTCTGTTGACCCTAGTATTGAATCCTCAATTGAAGCAATTCTGGTTGATCGACGTAGTGATCCCAGCTTAAAGGAGCTTCAGAATAGGGTCCATGGCATTTCTAGTGGCTGCATTAACACAAAAGAGGTTGTAGATCAGCTGGCAAAGCTTGTGTGTAACCGCATGGGGTGGGTTCTCAACACTTTCTATATACCTTCTTTTATAACATTTCTCTTTTTTTGGACATTTCTAATTAATTTTTTCATTGTAAATACAAGGGGTTCAGCTACCATTGGAGAAGATGACTTTGTTTCCTTATGGAGGGAGAGTAGTGATGATCTGAAAGAATGCTTAGGATCTGTAGTTGTTCCATTAGGCAGTCTATCCATTGGCCTATGCAGACATCGTGCTTTGTTATTCAAAGTAAGATGCCAAATTTGTGTAATGTATTATTTTCCTCCTAGAATATCTTTAGCTTGAAATGTTTTTGGTTGCCAAAACATTTTTATATTGTTATTTATCGTAAATTGACTTTTATTTGGTATTCCTGCTAGTTGAATGATATGAGCTCACATGTCCTATCTCTCTGTTGTTTCTTAAGATACTTATTTCTTGTTATATCTTACAAACACTTTTGTATTTTTGTTCTTGTTTTTTTTTTTTTTTTTTTTTTTAATTTTTTTTAATTTTTTTTTAATCTCTAATTACTTCAATTGGTGCTAGTTTATCTATGTTTTACACAGTTGATGATGGGCTTGCAAATATTTAAAATGATTTCTGCAGGTGCTAGCTGATACAATTGATTTGCCATGTCGAATTGCAAAGGGCTGTAAATATTGTACTAGATATGATGCATCCTCTTGCCTTGTCCGGTTTGGGATTGATAGGTATATCGTTGTTAACTATAAGATCTATCAATTTTTTTCACCTGGTAGTGTTGTTTACTTGATTGAGTTGCATGTGTGCATCACTTGCACAGAATTGGGAACTGTAAGTGAGTTTCATTTTGGCATGCATGGTTGGACTTGCATCCGTTATCTAATATTTTAAGTTTTTTTGGGATTAATGGTAACTTAATCAACAAACATCTCACATTTTTTTTGACATTATAATTTCAGGGAGTATTTAGTTGATTTGATTGGGAAGCCAGGTTGCTTATGCGAGCCCGATTCATTGCTCAATGGTCCATCATCCATCTTAATTTCTTCACCACTGCGGTTTCCAAGATTAAAACCAGTTGAACCTATCATTGATTTCAGGTCACTGGCCAAACAATATTTCTCAGATTGTCAATCACTTAATCTTGTGTTTGATGAAGCTTCAACAGGTAATTTCTTAATTCTAAGAGCAATGTTGTTCTGATCTTGGGATAAAAATTTTTAAAATTTATCGTCACAGGACCTGCCACTGATGGAGATGACTCTAAAGTTTCCATGTATCCTAAGCAAATTGACCGAAAGTGTTCAGAAGAAAGCTTTTTGCTGGTTACAGGTCAAAGTGATGATTCTTCTCTTATTGGTAAAGTTTCTCATCCAGGTGCTAAAGATAGAGATTCCCAACTGTTTAAAACATGTAATCCTGCTCAAAACATCTTACACTCAACAACCATGGCCAAAGATCCAGCTATCGGGCGTAGAGAGGCTATGAGGGTGGATTCTTCCAAGAGCTCAAGGTTATTCGAGGGAAGTCAACTGATTCCTAGTAAGCCAACTAAAGAGTTTACCCTTGATATAGAAGATTTAAACATTCCATGGTGTGATCTTGTATTAAAAGAGCGAATTGGAGCAGGTATTCCCCTACTTTCCCTCCTCTTTGACAAATGAATGGGGTGTTGTCTAATAGTTAAAGAGGGCACATGCTCCTATGGATGCAAAACAATTCACAACAATTATAGAGGGTGGTACTAAGAACATGCATTCTGCATTGCAGGTTCTTTTGGAACTGTCCATCGGGCTGATTGGCATGGCTCAGTAAGCATCTTTTCTATTTATACTGTTTAGATGCAAAACCTATTGTCTTATATATATTTATGCCAAACAAAGAGAATAAGATTATTTCACTATTGGTTTCAATATCTATTGTACAATATTAATATAAGTGTTCAAATGCTGGTCTTGGTGATTTAGGATTTATCTGTGAATTGAGAATAAATTACTTCATTTGACGGTGAGTGCCATTCATGTGAATATGAAGGTGAAAGCTTTGGGATACGTGCAGTGTTAATCATTTAGTGAAGTCCAAACAAATGTGATAGGAAATTCTAGGGTGTAAATGCCTAAGCCTTAAGGTTGCAGATATTAGTTCTCTGTTGCCAATGCTGTTTTTGTGATGTCTTTATATGTTGTGAATTTGATGCTGCTAAATGGGCAGTTGAAGGAACACTTTGTTTTTGTATGCTAGCATGTTGGTGCAATGTAAAAACTTCTAGTGCTCCAGTTGTGCTTTATGCTTTAAAATGTAATTGGTAATGTATTGAATCTGCAATCAACTCAAATATATGTATGTGATTTGTTGAATATTCTTTATGCATTTGCTATTGTTATGATGCATATTGTCAGTCTTCTTTTTCAACCATGTCTTATTTGAAGTTCATTATTTGTGTTTAGTAAGATATTTTAGTTCTGTTCTGTTAGTTGGTGCCTTATGTTTTATTTTCTCTTTGGGAGGTTAGTTGTAGAAGTAATATTTCCAAAATACCTTTGCTTATAGCATTTTGTTAAAAATTTTAAATTTCAGGATGTTGCAGTGAAGATTCTTATGGAACAAGACTTTCATGCAGAACGCTTCAAAGAATTTTTGAGGGAGGTATGTACCAGCACTTTTTTAAACATATTTGTGAGTTAAAATAAATATTTGATGTGGATTTCTTGATCTTGATTAGGCATATAGTTACAACTCCTTTTTTTTTTTTTTTTGTTGGCTAGGTTGCAATAATGAAACGCCTACGACATCCAAATATTGTTCTCTTCATGGGTGCAGTCACAGAGCCACCAAACTTGTCCATTGTCACAGAGTATTTATCAAGGTTTTTGTTTTGTCCTCCTATATCTAACCCATTCCCAATCATTATATAGAGAAAACAAGATCCCAAATCAGAAATTGCATGTTTCTGTTAGACATTTGGTGGGCTGGGCTGCTGTTTGGATTGGACTCCAAGATTGGAGAGGCTGTATGGTGCAGTCCTATATTTGGTTCAAGTCTAGATTGTATTGAACTTATTTTAATGATATATGAAAGATTTCATAACATAAAACTTGAATATGCTGTTATTTACTTTTAAGTATATATTGAACTTTTTAGATATGAAAATGCATATATAGAAACTGCATGAATAAGTAGCAAAACTAACATGAGTATATACATCCAAGTAACAATCATACGCTAGAATATGTAATTTTATATATATATAACCCATTTTGCTTCTGGAATTCTGCAACTAGGTCCGTGTATTTCTTGAAATACTACCATATATTCCCAAACTATAGCAGTATAAACAGGATTTCATGCCATCAACTGGTCTTGATGCAGGAGATGGATGTGTAAGATGGGGGGGGAGGGGGGGGGGGGGGGGAGTGACAGAGGGCGGTGTGAGAGGAGATGGAGGGGCTGCTGTGTCAGCTTCGTGTTTTTATTTTTCACTTTTTTTACATATATCTTTTTGGGGGTAATAGTGTCAGCTTCATTTAGTCTTATGCCTCTGCCCATGACTAGAGAGTTGGACTAGGCAATGTCTGTCCTGCTCATGTTTGATGTCAAATGCAAAACTAGAACCATTTAGTCCAGCACTGTGTCAATCTTGTCCGGTTTGGCTAACACTTTAAATTTCTTTTAAGGGGTTTAAACTTACCTAATGAATGCTACTGCTTTCTTCATACTGCAGAGGTAGCTTGTATAGGCTTTTGCATAAAAGCGGTGCAAGGGAGATGTTGGATGAAAGGCGTCGCTTGAGTATGGCTTATGATGTGGTATGCTTCCGAAGATTTTACAATTATTTATGTAGTTTCTTTATAATTCTCCTGTTCAACACAGCACCACCAAAATTATATTTGTGTTTTTTTTCTTCTGTATTAAATGTTGTTCATTTTGGCACAGGCAAAGGGAATGAATTACCTTCATAGAAGGAATCCCCCAATTGTTCATCGAGATTTAAAATCTCCAAATCTTCTGGTTGACAAAAAGTATACAGTTAAGGTAGGAGATGAGGATTTCCTGAGTGCATTATACTCTTTCTTTGTTGGTTGATTCATGATTGCATGGGGTAAAATGTCGGTCAACAATTTATAGCTGTCAACTTAATATACTTGAAGTGGAACTGACGCTTTATATGTTCTAGAAACAAATCTTAGTCGGTTACTCCCTACATTATTATTATTTGTTTATGTTTAATGCATCTAAGTCTGCATGTTTGCCATATGTTCGTTTTGTGACCTCACATATCTTTTCTGTCTGTTCATTTAGGTTTGCGATTTTGGACTCTCTCGTTTAAAGGCGAACACATTTCTATCATCGAAGTCAGCTGCTGGGACTGTAAGTTCATAAGTACCATACAACAAGATTTTAATAAGGGGATCTTTTTTTATTTTTTTATTTTTATTTTTATTTTTTGTGTGTGTGTGTGTGTGGGGGGGGGGGGGGGGGGGGGGGGGGTCTGTACACACATTTGTGTGTTTTTGTGGTATATATGTATATATTTTTGAATGCATGCATGCATGTTTATTCATAACTGAGAGTTAAAGATTTTTGTTCTACCTTATAGCCTGAGTGGATGGCACCAGAAGTTCTTCGTGATGAGCCCTCAAATGAGAAGTCAGATGTTTACAGCTTTGGTGTAATACTGTGGGAACTTGCCACATTGCAACAGCCATGGAGTAACCTAAATCCAGCGCAGGTCTAATTTATGATGGTTTTAAAATTGTTTTTACATCTTAGAATATGAATATATCTATTGATGCTTTTGCTTAGCAATCTCAAAAAGAGATGAAGAGAACTTATTGGAATTGGTGATTGCAAAAACTTGGTACCTGGTAGGCTCGGAAAACTGTTGAATATAGGAAGCATATGTGAAAGTATTGGTATTTCAAACATTGTAGGCTGAGGTGGACGTTAGCCATAGATTGCATGCTAGACAGTTGATTGAAATGAATACGTCTTTAGAAACACTTAGTTAAGTCCCAGACTCATCAATCTTTGGTTTAGTCCTGCTAGAAAAGGAGGATGATAAATGTTATATCTCTGCAAAGTGTTTTCCAACTGCGTTAGGATGATAAATGTTATGTCAATGCAAAGTATTTTCAACTCCTTTCTCTAATTCCTAACAAAAACTTCAATGTGTAAAAGCTGATCACATGCGTGGCAGTTGTCAGTATGAAATGGCACCTAAATTGACGGTTTATGCTAATGTGTGTAAATGCTTTTATTTTTCTAGTTAAGAGTCCAATTGTTATTCTGAAGTCTTTTGTTATGCATGCTAGGATGAAAAGGTACTTCCTTGTGCTCATTCATTATGATTATCTGTACTTTTATAGGTTGTGGCAGCTGTTGGCTTTAAGGGGAAAAGACCTGAGATTCCACGTGACTTGAATTCTCATGTTGCTTCTATAATTGAAGCATGCTGGGCAAAGTGAGTTTGAATCTTGAATTTCAAATACTAATCTCTGGAATAAAAAAAAAAAAAAAAATTACTCTTAAAGTATCTTTTAATTTATAAATTATCATACTGCAGTGAACCCTGGAAACGGCCCTCATTTGCCAGTATCATGGAATCTTTAAGGCCATTGATTAAAGCACCCACAGCTCAACCTGGTCGTCCAGACATGTAAATACTTATCTGAAGGGTGGAATATTGGAGAAGTCTTACTCATGCACATAATACAGCAGTTTTGTTAGATTTGATATCTGGCAGCCACATATGCTGTTCATATAGTCTCAGGTGCGCCTAAAAGTTCCCTCGTCTTTGCTAATATATGGTAGTGACCTGTTCTACAATTTCTATAGCATTGACATGTGTGGATGTATTTAGAACATATGGCAAACCTTGTAATGTTTTGCTGAATTTTATTGTGCTGTAAGATTTGACAATTGTAGTCACATTTCTGCCCGCCCCATAAAACTTTTTCAATGAAGCTCATCAGGTTGATAAGAACAGCCTAAAACTTTTTTCATTTTTTGTGAAAATTTTCTTCTCTTTTTGAAACCCTTTCGAAAGAAATTGACTTGAATTTAGGTTTACATATAAGTCTGTAGTGGTAGGACAATCCAAGTACCAATAGCTATTACATTTTATCTAAGTTACCTTTTTCCTGTAAAATTTAACTTTGGTGTTTGAAGTTACTGATGGCTTGTTCTGCATAACTGGTTGCAGAATCATGATTGTACATGTCTGTTGTAGTTGCTGATTTGAGAATACTGATTCTTATACACAAATTAAGGAACTGCTGCAAGTGCCAGCAAGGTCTGCATTTCTATCTTCAGGGCCGGCTAAAAGGCCATTAAGGCCTTTTCCTTAGGGCCCTACAAACAAAGGGCTCGTAATATAAATCTTATGTTAAATATATAGAATTATAAATATCTATTTGTCTTCAAAATTTTTTTTTTTTTAATTTGTATTATTCTATAACTCAAAAGGCGGAATGCCGATTCCCTTTTAAATTCTCTTTTGGCCATTTTGAAGGCTATTTTTTTCAAGTAAGATTTTGTCTCTAATTTTTGCACATCAATAACTTTTTAGGCAAAGGCAAGGAAGAAGGAAATGGCGCCCCTTTTTTTTTTTTTTTTTTTTTTTTTTTTTGGCCCTTCTTCTGAATGGCTATTTTTGTCATTGCATTTTAATTTTTCCACGACAGGTATTGCCTGAGAAGCAATCTTTTTGCCTAAAATATACGTACCTACCAATTGATCTATTTTTCCATTGGTATAAGTGAAAAAAATCTTTTCAGAATATTTAATTTATACGCCATATGTAGTGTCAAACTGACCTCGTTCTATTTGCAAATGCATTTTTATGGAAATGGAGCGAAGCTTAAAAAGTCGCATACGTAATAAGAGCTGGTAGTGTTTTGAGCCCCAATGATAAGGGCCGTTAGAATTGTGTCACACGAGTTATTTAAATTATTTCATGCCAAAAAAAAAAAAAAAGAAGGTTATTTAAATGATAATAAGTTTTTTATTCCATTCATAATATATATATACATATATACATATATATATATATATATATAATGCAATATTTTATTAAACAATAAAAACTGAATACTTAAATCTTAATTTAGGTTTCTATACTTCCAAACTCAAAAAGATGATTTTTTTTCTTTTTTTGAAAAAAAAAAAAACGACACTTGGATTCAAATGCTTGGTAATAGTTTATATATATATTTTAAAATAATAGTATTTTTTGGAACAATGCTTAATAATAATATTGCTAAGAGAATAACAATTTTGGAACTTTAAAATCTATATTCCTCTTTTACGTGTGTGTGTGTTTTTTTATTTATTATTTATTTATCTTTTAACTCCAATCTTCCCTGGTTGCTATATTATTATTATTATTAAATTTTTTTTTTCTGGTAGTGCCCCCTTGTTTGTTTGTAGGTTGGTTGCACGATGGCGGTCTCAAATAAGTATCACATTCAATTCCTGCTGAATCCTGATTGGCTAGCCCAGTTATCTTCGTCTCCAAGTATTACGACCGGCCCTGGGCCCACGAAATCATTTCTTAAAATTCAAAACGAATAAAAAAGCGGTCAAAAAACAAATAGCGGTCTGGGGACAAAACCCAGCATCGAAAAAAATATCTGGCGCCAAGCGTGGGACCTACGCGTCGCCGGTGCGCGTGAACCACAATCTGCAAGGATCCGTTTTCAAACGTGCGTAGCTGCCAGGAAACATCATAATCTCTCTCTCTCTCTCTCTAGAAGGTCCGTGCTAGTCTCTATTTGTCTCAACTTGCAGCACATCGGCGAGCGATCCCCACCTCTCTCTCTCTCTCTCTCTCTCTCTCTGAACCCATGGCCCGGAAACTCCAAGGGCTCTACTACTGTAACAGTGGCGAACTCCCACCGCCTCTCGAGTCTCTTAAGATTTTTATGGAAAACTATGTCGGCAAAACTCTCGAACCCCGTTATATACCGAGCGACTTTTCCATTTTTGAATTTTCAGCATCCACCACTATCCTTTTCCTTTTCCTTTACTGCCAAATCCTATTTCAATCTAAATCGGATCCTCATTGAGATTTGGACCTCGAATCCCATCCCATGAATCCCAAAGACGAATGTTATACAAACACTCTTCCTACGTCTCCTTCCGCTCCTCAATCCAAGTCCTGCTCAATTGGTTTGTCAATGGAATCTCAGCCATTTGCTTCTGAGTCTTTGTTCATGGATACTAATCCTGGATTCTCCATGGGGGGAAGTGCTGCTGGCCTAGCTGGGTCTCATTCTTCGTCTTCCTTAGCTTTTAATCCGATGGAGTTCCAGGCATTTTCGACCATGATGAACCTATCACCCTCCATTGGAGGAGAGACTGATGCTGCTGGTGGAGCTTTGGTTACAGGTAGTGATACAGGAGGAGGATATATTGGAGTGCCTCAACCTCTTGATTGTTTACAGGGCAATCCGATTCCGCCGTTTCTTTCGAAGACTTTTGATCTTGTGGATGATCCAGGCCTCGACCACATAATATCGTGGGGGTCCACGGGCGAGAGCTTTGTGGTTTGGGACCATGTGGAGTTTGCGAGGCTCATCCTGCCCAGGAATTTCAAGCACAATAATTTCTCCAGTTTTGTTCGGCAGCTTAATACTTATGTGGGTATTGCAATAATGTAGCCTCTAATGGCTGCTGTGATCTATATGTAAATTTTGTTGTTGCATGTCTTTGCTATTTCTGCTGTAATTTTCTCTATTTTTTGTTGTATTATTCCATTTTTCGTTTTACTTTGTAATTTTTTTTTTTTGAAAATTTCTTTTGTATTTTGTCTTACTTTTGTAATTGGATTTGACAAAGACCGTTCATAGTAGATGTAATTAAGGTCAATTTGATATTGAGCTTATGTATATTGCTGACTTTAGAGGAACAAGTGGTGTATCCTTAAATCCCAATTTGTTGTAAACGACTTTGGATTGAAGGGATTTATATCTATACTGTTTCCTGATGTGAGACAATCTTCTTGTCTTTTATGGTTGATAAAGGTAGACCATGCAAACAGTGCGTTGCTCTTATTAATGCCCTGCTGCTTTTGTATCTGTAGTTATTGTTTCTGTTGTAAGCGATATCTCTCTTCCTTTGTCAAGCTTCGTCATTGTATGCAATTTGTCTGTATAATTGTAAGGATTATATTTTATTCTAAAACTTGGTAGTGAATTTAAAGAAATGGTAGAAATTCTTCATTCTCTGTTGTAAGCGATATCTCTCTTCCTTTGTCAAGCTTCGTCTTTGTATGCAATTTGTCCGTATAATTGTAAGGATTGTTTTTTATTCTAAAACTTGGTAGTGAATTTTAAGGAAATGGTAGAAATTCTTCATTCCTAAGGGGCTGGATGTTCATTCTTCATACAGCCAAGATATAACATATTCTCCTCTGTGTACAGAAAAGAGGAGTACATCATGTGCAGGTAGAATTTCAGGTTCTTGTGGAACTCAACCTTGATGCAGTTTCCCGTTTCTTTATGATTTGAGAATTTTCTTTTATGGTTTTCAGATATGATGCAGTTCAGGTCATGTGTAGATGAAAGTTGTTGGCTTCATATCTTCCATCCTCATCTAATTATTCATTATGTGATTTACCACATTTATCTTTTGGTTTCTGTTCTATACTCTTTCATTCGTTTTGAATTGTTTTGGATACTTCATTCAGGGTTTTCGCAAGATTGATACAGATAAATGGGAGTTTGCAAATGAAGCTTTCCAGCGAGGGAAGAGACATCTTTTAAAGAACATCCAGAGGCGCAAATCACCTCAATATCAGCAGATTACAAGCTATACTGGGCCTTCCACAGAAGCAGGGAAGTTTGGACTGGACGGTGAGCTAGAGGGGTTGAGGAAGGAGAAAAGCATGTTGATGCAAGAGGTTGTTGAATTACAGCGGCAGCAGCAGGGGACAATTCACCATATGAAAATGGTGAACAATAGGCTTCGTTCTGCTGAGCAAAGACAGAAGCAAATGGTTTCTTTCTTGGCAAAGTTGATTCAGAGCCCATCATTTGTAGCTAGACTTAAGCAAAAAACAGAACAAGGAGAAATAAGCTCTTCAAGGGTGCCGAGGAAATTTGTCAAGCAACACCAATATGAGCTGGGTAAATCAGATTCTTCCATGGAAGAACAGATGGTGAAGTACTACAGTGCAGATAGAAACCTTTTCACGTCTTCTGGAGGCCCTGATTTCAATCCATTGCATACTGAACAATCTCCCGATTATCATTCACAAGGTATGTCAGGGAAACTCAGTATAGATGAAGAAAGTATGCAATTCCAATTTGACAAAGCTGCATCAGATGAGTTAATTGTGTCAGATGAATTAGCAGTATTACAGGGACTTGGTAAAAAAACAGTTCAAGCAGAAGGGGCATCAAACATGCAAATCCAAGATCCCGCTTTCAAAGGAAAGAGTGTTCTGAGCCCTCAACAAGTGGTCAATCCCGAGTATTATGTCTCTTTCCCAGAGGATTTGGTAAAGGAGAAGAGTTTTCCAGAACTCTCATCCCCGGGATTTGAAAGCATGATTAAACAGGAGGATATATGGAGCATGGGTTTTGCTGCCAACGCTGGTATGTCTAGTTGTGGCAATGAGTTGTGGGGTAATCCAGTCAGCTTTGATGAGCCAGAGTTGGGAGTGACAGAAGGATTGCTTGATGTCTGGGATTTAGGGTCACTGCAAGCAGCAGGAGGTTCAGTCATTGATAAGTGGCCAGCTGATGAATCCCCATTCAATGAGTCTGAGAATCAAGCTGGTCAGCTTAAAGATAGTATACCAAAAAATATGGATCCATAGACATAGGATTGCATGTACTCGTGCATTTAAGGCCCTTGTGGGTCTTGGTTATTAATGAATATGTTTAATTGATTGCCGTTTTCCATTCTCTTTATTATCAGCTTCCGTTTTATTCTTTCAATATAAGATAGTTCATATGAATTCTACTCATCTTATTAAGCGTGATTGAGGTATTTAGAAATCGCAATTTTATCACAATGTTTTCTTGCTAACACGTACTTTGAGTTGTGGAAACTGCAGGTCTGCATTCATTCGGTAAGGAATATGATGCTCCAGCTGACACTTGCTTCGCTAGTTCCCTAAACTAGATTTGTCCTTTTCCAGCTGGTTCGGAAGGAGCAGCTGAAACTTACTTCGCCAGGTCGCTTGAATTATAATTGTCTTATTCTGGCAGGTGTTATTCCGGTAAGAACTCAAAACTTAGGTTATGATTGATTCTGATCTTGTTATAGTATAGCTTCTGGCAATGTACATATCATCTCGGACTCAGATCGGTCCATGTATATAGCGGCTCTTCTTTGTTTATTTTCAGGGCTGGAAGTTGTGCACAAACGCTAATATTTCTTTCCTTGAACATCTAAATAGTTGAATTCTCTGTGATGAAAATGAAGAATATCCCACTTTCGATTGAGGACAGAAACCAGAATTGGAACCATCGACTGTACATCTGAATTTTCAAAAGAGGTTTTCACAACTGTGAAAGTGTGGTGTCATTGGATTTCTTAGCGCTGTTATAAACTAAATACGTACATAAGCAACATAGAGATGGTGTTAATTTTTCTTAGTAACATAAATAATTCTCCTCTACGCTTTTTCATTGCCTTGAATCAACAGAATAAGAGATGAGCTTGTTAATCCAATCTCAAATACGAATTAGTTGTTTCTAGTAATTAACAATAAAAAGAACCAAATAGCTGTTTAATTATACTTTATTTAACTTTCAAAATTACACTAAATCACTGCAACTGCATCAGAACATCGGTCACACATCATATACCGTTTCTCTTCGCCCAAACAAAAACTCCAAAAAAAGTGAATCTCAAATGTTTCTCATACTGTTGACCCATATTCAGACAAAAAGGAAGTTTCTATTAAAATAATTTCCAATTAAAAAACATACTTGACAAACTACAATATATCATTGTGATCCATACTCGACAGGAAATATTTTAGATATTTCATTGTCAAAGTAATTCACGTAAGATAGGAGCTCCCATGCCGCCTCTTATCTACTCACCATTTTGGCTCTTATCCAACTAAACATGTTGGCCAAAAAGAAAACCAACAGTCGCAAGATTAAAGAATTATAATCTACGCACCAACAGCCAAGTCAGAAACAATTACTATGAATCTTCCTTCTGTCTTTTCGATGCATGTTCATTGCCCTCATTTTTCCTTTTCGCTTCACGCCGCTCCCGCTTTACTCCCTTTGCTTTATTGGGCAAATTCATCTCTCGAACCTAAACACCAAAATGGGGCAAAGAAACGAAGTAAATGAAAAAATTACATGAACAATACTCAAAAACCTCCAGTTATTCTTCTTCATTATGCAAAGAACAATAAGCAGGTGATAAAACTTTAAGATCCATGCTACCACTACTCATACACCCAATAGAGCAGAATCAATGTAATTACTTTCAGTTTAGCAAAATATGTATATATATTATATATAGTTTCCTTCTCTTACCTTTTGATCTGGCATGTATACTTTCGCTATCTTTCCCGTTACAGGATCCTGGCTAACATTTTTCACCTGCAAAAACAAACATCAACCATGTTATGGACGTGTCAACAGGCCATATAGACAAGTGGATATAAAGGAAAGTTTAGTAAGTTGACCTTCTTAGGCTGATCCCTGACAATTTTCATAGCTTCTTTTCTTAGGCTTTCATTAGGAGGACGATGTCGACGAACAACAAAATCCATGGAGGGGCCAACTTCTACCAGCTCCATCCTTGGTACTATTGTGCCAGATTTTTTCAGCCGCAGTGCACAGTGAGTAAAGAACACTCTATTTGATGATACAGCTGTACATACATATGTACGATCTATTCCTGAAAGATTTAAATTTTCCACGACCTGAACATACAGACATGTTTTGTAAGCATATATTTGTGAAAAAACAAAATTCTAAACGTGGAGACAAGCTGCAGAGAACCACCTCTCCTCGCAACAGATCAAGCAGAACTTCTTTCAAATGCTTAAGCTCTTCTACGTTCTCAAATCCTTCTCCAATAAAAGCAATGAAAGGCTTTGACCCTGCCTGTGGAGCTAGTTTTTTATCATACGTAAATGTTTCCATTGGCTTAAAATTTTCAACTCCAACTTCTACAAGATCATATATATGATGATCATAAGTTCTCCCAATTACAAGATTATCAGGCCTTTTCTTTGAGTGAGAACCAAACTGCAAAGATACAAGCAGCAAAAGACATCAAAACAGAACATTTCAGTGCAGAACCATTAACAGATACAAAACGAACACTACAGTTTGTTTCACCTTCAACACCCTATTTAACGTCATGGAGTCAGTGTTACATATCATACAGGGAGATGATAAAGAATTGAAATTATTAAAATACAAGAATGTTATCTGTTAGTGTTATCGCTAGTTCCTGCACAATTTCGAACTATGGTAAGAAAAGTTCCAAAACTAATGACTACAAAATTGGGAGTTCATGATTCATATTACACAATAAGAAAAATTTTAAGGAACTACCGGCAAACTGCAAAAATTGAAAAACAATACACAGAAAAAAATGGGAAAAAAAAATACCCACTAATGTAGAGAAGATCAACAGGATCTATGCAACTTCATCTACACATATTTTCAATTAAGCTCGTAAAAAACAAATTGATTTGTGTAAGGATAGCAAATCAGTAGTTGTGCTGTAAACAGATCCATATTAAACATTAGCATAAAAATGGGCATGAAAACGTAGCTTTGTACTTACCACGAATATGCTGCAGTCTGTTTTGAGAGAGAAAAACTCCAAGGAAGTTTCGCCACCGCTTTCAAAAGGCCTAATATCTGCATTCTTCCGGCTGTATTTCACCGCAGAATCCTTCTTTAGGTGGTAAATTTGCGTCAATACAGAGTTCAACACGTTGCTCGTCTTTGTGCCGTGAAGAATCAGCGTCTTCTTCCCGTTCTCTTCCTGCAAAGATGCATAAAAAAGATGAAACCCAAAAGTTGAATTCCCAAAAAGAATAAAAACGGTAACAAACAGATAAGCTTTTTGAACAAGTGGTTTCGTTTCCATAGGCCTCAGCGTGCTCGAAAATAGTATAGATAAGCATATCATCTCGAAAAAAAAAAGATTTCGATTCTCGGGGTTGTTTTTCCAGCAATAACTTTCTCTGTAAACAAACAATGATCCTGTACGAAAATACAGAATTTGGGAACTCACAAGCTTAGGCGCGCGTTTCTTAAGCTCTCGCCTAGCCTTTCCTGTCTTGGGAGTTTTTACTTTCAACATGATTGGCTTCAACCACAGCTAACAGCAAAGGGAAGAAGGAGAGTGAGAACCAAATAAATTCCAAGCAAAGCAAAACGTAACTCAGCTTTAACTCTTATACCAAATAAATTCCAAGTCTAGGGTTTTTCTGCTCTATGCTGGGGAGATGACTAGGGTTTTTGGGCCCATTTAATCATCAACATTGGATATGGGCCTCAGGCTATTATCAGGTCAATGGGCCCATGGAACCAGGCCCCAAATTTTTCCCCTTGTTGCCCGCCATGTCTCTGCTTGGTCCCTCCTTTTTTTTGTTTTGACGGTCTAAAGCTAATATACAATCATTCTATATAATATTTAAAAAATAAAAATAAAAATAAAAAGAAATAAAAAAACCATGTTTTCTTTATCGATTCATGAAAGCTCGTTGTTATAAGAACGAGCTTCGCTGATATATCACTTCTCTTTCTGCTCATTCGTAAATTGCTAATTTCTTCATTATCAGACCTAAAGTTCAGAACCGGTTCTCAATTTTATTTTATTTTCTTTTGGGGGGTTTTATGTCATGTAATTGGATTAGGGTTTTGTTCCTGATTATCGATGTACAATTTAGAGTTGGATTTTTTTTTTTTTTAAATTTGTTTTGTGAATTTGTAAACCATTGTTGATGAACTTCTGGTTTATTGTTGATTGAATTTTTCGGTTCGGGGAGGGTGGTTATCGTAATGGGAAATTAGATTAGGGTTAGGGTTTTTGATCTTTGTTGTGACGGTGATGGAAATGGAGAGCTCGCGTAGGCCTTTCGACAGATCGAGAGAACCGGGATTAAAGAAACCCCGATTAACTGAAGAGCCCGAGCGCGTTGCGAACCCGAACGGCCGGCCTTTCGGTAATGATAATCCTGTGTCGTCGTCGTCGTCGACAAGGTTTCGGATGAATGAGAGAGACTCGGAGAGCAGTGATTCGGCACGTGGGGGCTATCACCCGCAGCCACCTCCTCATCAGGAGCTTGTGAGCCAGTACAAGACGGCGTTGGCCGAGCTGACTTTCAATTCCAAGCCGATTATTACAAATTTGACTATAATCGCCGGAGAGAACGTCCATGCCGCGAAAGCCATTAGCGCCGCCATATGCTCCAACATTCTCGAGGTGAACCCAGCTTTTTACACTTTTGGTTATGGCGCCAATTGTTATTTTGAATTGAATTGTAAAATAAAAAAAAAAATGATATAGAAGTGGGAGGAAAAAAAAAAAAAAAAAGGGTTAAATCTAATTTCCGTTGGTAGTGTTGCGAGGATTTGCTTTATGATAAGTGTCTCACATCCATGATTAGTGCAACAAAACAAAAACATAGATATGTTGTAAGTGCTATGTTCAAATTAATGGAATGTTTTTGGTTTTGCAGTAATTCCGCGAGTCTATGTGGAGAAAGTGCTTGTATTTGATATGAAATGACTATGTTTCGATTAAAGTTGTGATTTTGGTTTAAAATCCACTTAGTCTACGATGAAGTTTAGTATTGTATTGACGCAAATATCAAAGCTTTGCCTTACATTGCCATCATGATAAGTTGACTGAATGAAAGTAATGGTTGTATTTATTGGTGAGATGTGAGAATGATGTAACGCAGTTTCGATTTGATTCCTTTCGCATTATGTTGTTAGTTGAGGTTTTAGTTGTGGAGAGTGTGAATTATTATCTATATATCATTCCCTGCTTGTCCCAGTTTGGTTAAACCACTGTAATGGTCCCTATTTCCTGTTCAAGGGTAGATATGCAACAAGTTTTCAGCAGTCTTAAAGATATCATTTTTCTTGCAATTCTATGTGAAGAGGATCAGCAGGCTGTATGGATTTGTAAAATGAGGGTATAGCAGGTTTGAAAGTGAAGAAACCTTCTACATCATCATGGTTATGGCATTGAACATGATCGCTCAATGTACATTCTTCTTTCTTCCTCACTCTCTCTTCATGTACTATGTACATCTCCCTTCCCATGTAAGCAATAATAGAGGAGTGCTTCATCAGAAGCTTGAACTGTTATCACTGTCATAGCCAAAAGCAGACATCATTCTAGTAAAATTGTGGCAATTTAGATGCTCATTCAAATGCTGTTTCTGGAAACTTTTTGCCATTAGATTTGATTTTTGTTGGACATTGATGGTAAGTTCACCGCAAGAGACAACTTTGGATGGTTGAGCTCTAGCTGTGTATTTATTTTCATATCATATTTACTGTAAGTTGATATGTATTATTAAATATTACATGTAATTGAAAAAAGACTGAAGCTTATCTGTATCATATCTGCTGCTTGGTGAAAGTTTATTGTTAGGAAAATTTCACTTCCAAGTTTATTTGTATCAGAATAACACGCTTTCTTTAAAATGCTGGGGGTTGTTTCTCTCATGCTGATAAAAGCATTTAGGTTAAAAACAGTTTTTTTTGCTTTTAGCATTGCAAATGCTTTTTAGTGCTTCTGGGGAAGCAGAATGTTTTCTCCAATGTGTTATGGACCAAAAAAGCACTTGGATATAAAAACGGTGTTTGTCAATCCTTCATTATTGAAATTATTTTCTTGCGGTTTTCTTAAGGATGGGTGTTAAATTGCCAAGTTGTAAAGTCTTGAGGTGGTCAAGGAAGTTACTTCAGATGTTACACAATGTGGGTTATAGGAGTGGCAAAGACAGGTTTCTGGTCTTGTTATGGAAATATTGAGTTCAAAAGCAACTCTTAATGGATATGAAAGGAGATTTTCTATATGATATGTACCCTATACTTGGTGCAGGTGGGAAAATGGTTTGCTAGAGATGGACTAGGTCTTAGCTTAATTCGTACAATAGAATAAGAAAAAGCTAGGTTTTAGCTTAATTCGTATTATAGAATAAGAAAAAGTAAGTGTTTACATGCAGTGTTAGCATTGCTAAATAATATTTGGGATGCTTCATAAGATTAGATTTGCTATAATTATTCTTCTTACCTGACTTTCAATTTTTGCATGCAGTGGGTCACCCTGATTACAAATAAGGCTTGTTTATAGTCCCATAGTCACAGACGTTTGGAGGTTTAGATAGTTTCTTTTCTTGTCAAGCCAATTTGTAAGCGACATAAATGGGACTGTTGGTCCCAATTAGGTTTTGTGCCACAATGGATTACTTAAGAAGTGGTGATACTTTTGTTTTGTGAAATTTTGTGGATTGCTGTTGTTTTAAATGGATTTGAAGATTTCTTTGCTATGGGCTTTCCTTTTTGTTTTTCTCTCATTTTCCTATAGAATTTTTGGTGTTAGACACTTAATTTATCGATGTTTGTTTTAAGAAATATTACTGGCAGTGGCCTACAATCTCTAATTGTGAAAAGTAATTTGCAGGTTCCTAGTGATCAAAAGCTCCCTTCACTTTATCTTTTAGACAGTATTGTAAAGAATATTGGGAGAGAGTACATAAAAAATTTTGCTGCAAAGCTACCTGAGGTTAGATTTCTATTCTGTATTTAGTTCCTTGTTTTTCTACAAATCTTGACAAGGACACATTTTTCCTGTTGATTACAAAGAATACTTGAAAACATTTTCTTTATGAACTTTAATGAAATTATTAATCTCTATTAGTTGTCATCAGAAATATTTTTTTCTATCTTCCTTTTGTCTGTTTCCTATAAGTAAAAGAACTTTCCCTGTTAAATGCATTGATAGTAAGCATGATTGTCATCATGAGCTTGATTTTCCATCACTTATGGTAGTTCACTATTTCCACCTCTTTCCCGGCACTAGGTGTTTTGCAAGGCATATAGGCAGGTTGACCCTTCTGTACATTCCAGCATGAGGCATCTTTTTGGAACATGGAAAGGTGTTTTTCCTCCTCAGTCACTGCAGATGATTGAGAAAGAACTTGGCTTTACTTCTACTGTAAATGGTTCATCTACTGGAGCTGCAACATCTAGGCCTGATTCTCAGTCAAACCGTCCCCTTCATAGGATTCATGTGAATCCCAAGTATTTGGAAAGGCAGCCCCTTCAACAACCAAGCAAGGTAAGTTGCGTCCTGAAACCAATAATACAGGTGGAATCACAGTTACAACTTGTATATATCTTACTATATTAGGTAAAATTTCATGGTGGTTGTAATTTACCCATCTTCATTTTACACCAGTGGCAGTGTTGTGAAGGTCTTGTTCCCATTTAGCGTGCTACAGGTACCATGTTATGCACACGAACCATCATATCAAATTTCATGCTAACAAAGGACCATTTATAGGACTAGATATGATCATTGTATTTGCAATATTTGGAGTCTACTTGTAAAGAACTGAGCATTGAATGCTTACAAAAATATTTCTGAATCGCATGCTGAAAATTTTGGGTACTGGCTTGATGCCATTGGGTAACATAATGCTTCAGTGTATCTGTGATACCATGAAAATTAGGGGTAAAATATCCTGTTTCCCTGCAAACAGTGTTTGCATTACATCTGATGATCTTGTGCTGAGCTTTTTAGTTAGTCTGTTTTGATACTGAGATTTAAGGGCACGCTATGCTACCCTGTAAAACTTATCAAAAAGAGAAAAAAGTGGCAAGTTTGTAGTTTATAAAATGCCTCTTTAGATCATTGCTGTAATTTCTTCTCCTACAAAAGTCTAGAATTTCATTACCCAATAATGGATTGTTTTATCCTTTGTAGGAGCGATCATATATGATTCTTTAGAATTTCATCACCCAATACTGGATTTTTTTATCCTTTGTAGGAGCGATCATATATGATTCTCTGGATTTTCTTTTACTATCTAGTGGATATTGATTCCAGGGGACATATGTAGATTTATTTTTTTCTGGTTGGTTCTTTTTCTTTTTGATGAAGGCAAAAGGCTTGTCAAATGACATATCTGGGCCTATGGCAAACTCTGTTGAGGATGCAGAGAGATTGGACAGAACAAGTATTGGTACTGGACGTTCATGGGTTGATTCTTCCATTAAAATGCATGTATGTGAAGCAATTATCTGCACTTTTTCTTTTTTAAAATTCCTTCCATTCTTCTGTGTTTTTATCATGTGAACATTTGCAGAAAATGCAGCGTTCATATGGTGATGCAGTAAGTGAGCGTATTCATGAGAAGAACATTGGTGCTGAGTATGGGGACTATGACTATAGTTCTGATCTTTCAAGGAATTCAGGCCTGGGAATCGGAAGAACTGGTGGGAGGACTACCGAGCAAGGGCAGGAAAAATCCTGGTATGCAGGTGGTAGTAATGTTGCAGAACCAATATCTGGCCAAAGAAATGGTTTCAGTAGCAAGCATGGGTATCCAAATTATTCAGCACCTAAACCTGCAAATGTTGCACAAAGCATTGCAAGTAGAAGCAGCAGTGGGATTTCTAATAGCTGGAAGAATTCCGAGGAAGAAGAGTTCATGTGGGATGATATGAACTCTAGATTAACAAATCGTGGTGTGTCTAGTATTACCAGTAATACAAAAAGAGATCATTGGACTTCTGATGATTCAGAGAAATCAGTAAGCTTTCTTGAATAGAACTTGACATAAGCTTTTATTACTTTAGTGACAGAGTTTTATCATAATTTGGTTCCTAGAATGCTTCATAATATGCTTTCACCAGAATGTCAATCATTCTTGGTAACTGTATTATGCTCTCAAGGAAAGAAAATTGGAGCAAGAAAAGCTGTGGTTTAATGGGCAATTGCTGCAGGGGCAGACACAAGTTCCTGTTTGGTAGTCTTAGCTACTGAAATAATCTGCTTCTGTCATTTCAGTTTTTTCTTGTTTTCCCCTAATAGATTGCAGTGCGCTGGACCTTTTTTTATTAATATGGATGTTTTGTTTTCTAATATGCATTTTCCATGTGCAGGGTTTTGAAGACCATATCCAAAAACCACAAAGTATTCATGAGTATGTAACAAGAGTTGATAGAGAAATTTCCACTGATTCACTGCCTATTGAGCAGAAAGATGTGCACCGGATGTCACCATGGTCATTGCAGGAGTCACACTCAATGGATGGAATGACTCGTTCAGGAACTCCTATAGTTAAATCAGATCAATCTGATGGCTATGCTGCAACATTCAGTGGATTGTCCACAAGTGGAAGTTCCTCTGTGGGCAGGATGGTTGGTCGACCACAGTTGGCAACTTCTCATGTTGGAGCCTCAAGCTTTGGGTTCCTGACAAATGCTGTATCGGGGTCTATTGGAGCTGTAGCTCAGCAGCGATTTCAGTCTTTGGGAGCTGGATCACCATCTAGACAGTCATTGATGAGCCAGCGTCCACCCTCACCTACAATAAATTTACACCAATCCCATTTAACAGAGCAAGATCATGCAAAAACCCAATCCCTTACCCGTCCTGATTCGAAAGTATCTCAATATTCAGGACAGTTGAATGTGGGGTTACATAACCAATACTCTAAGGAATCTTTGCCTATACGACCTACCAATATTCATCTGGGTAACAGGGCAAAATCACAGTCCCATGATGTACAGGTGTCCTCCTCCAATATTCATCTGGGTAACAGGGCAAAATCACAGTCCCATGATGTACAGATGTCCTCCCTTTCAATGCCCACGTTCCAATCAAGGCATCATCATCCATTTGCATCACAACTAGAAGTTTCTACAGAGTCTGAACCTTTGGGTCATCAGAAGCTTCCTCAGGCACAGGTTTCTAAGTTTGGATCTCCCTCTGCATTGAGTAATTCTGCATCAGAGGCTGCAAGTGCTCTAGCCGCAGAAAGTTCAGGACAGTCAAGCACAAGTAGTTTGTTGGCTGCTGTTATGAAGTCTGGAATCCTCTCTAGCAATTCAATACCTAACCTGAATTTTCAAAACTCAGGGCAGTTGCCATTGCAGTCGGTTCTTCGACCCCCTCTTCCAAGTGGACCTCCTCCTACTCAGTTGACATCCTCAGTTTCTGAGGTTGTATCTGCATCTTCATTAGATCATACTTCTCATGATAAATTGTCCACTCACTCAAAAACCTCTCAAAAGAAAGTAGGACAGCCTTCACTCCCGCCAAGTGTGCCACCTCCTCTTTTGGATGATGAATCAGAAGATGCTTCAAATGTGGTGAATAATGTCTCTAATCCAATTTCAAACCTTCTGAGCTCTTTAGTTGCAAAGGGTTTGATCTCAGCCTCTAAGACAGAGTCACAAACCATTGTCGCATCCCAGGTTCCCAGTGAACTGCAAAATAAGAGCCCAGGAGTTGCTAGCACCAGCTCCATGCCTGTTTCTTTAGTTTCAGATTCCACCGTTTCTTCAATCATGGATGATGTATCATTTTCAGAACCTATAGCCAAAAGTTCCATTGCCGTGCCTCAATCAACCAACTCGGAGATACAGAACCTTATAGGATTTGAATTTAAGCCTGATGTAATCCGAGAATTTCATCCATCTGTGGTCAGTGAACTCTTTGATGACTTTACACATCGGTGTAATGTATGTGGTCTTCAACTTAAACTTAAAGAACGGCTTAGTAGACACTTGGAGTGGCATGACTTGAAGAAGCCCAAAGCTAATGGTTCGAGTAAGGCCTCAAGAAGATGGTATGCAGACTCATGGGACTGGGTTGCTGGAAAAATTGGACTTCCATTGGGATTCGAGTCTGCTAGAACAGTGGGCAAACCCTGCAAAACAATGGACAAGGGTGAGCCAATGGTTCCTGCAGATGAAAGTCAATGTGCTTGTGTTTTATGCTGTGAGATTTTTGAAGATTTCTATTGTCAAGAAAGAGATGAATGGATGTTCAATGGAGCAGTGCACATGGTTATTCCATCTGGGGCTGGTGAAGAAGGAAGCAAAGGTGAGATTGTTGCTAAGGGTCCTATTGTACATGCAAAGTGTTTATCGGAAAGTTCACTTCATGACTTGGGACTGGCTAGCAGTATTAAAACGGTAAGGCTCTTTATCTGAGAAAAAGAAAATGATTTTGCCAGTCTGTTTTGTGGAGGTGATTCTTGTATTTTATTGAATGATGGAACTTGCATTCCTGTTTAAAGAGTTTTCATTTTAAAATATTTTGACGCATATTTTTCGGAAAGTGACTCAGGTTTTCTCGAACACAATTTTGTGTTTTCCACTGCTTTAACAATCACCAGCCCAACTTCACCATTGCTAATGTGGGTGTACTGTTGCTTTCTTTGCTGCATCAATGCTAATGAAATTATTAAAATTCTAGTATTTGCGTATCTATTTCTTTTATTTTACCTGTCCCCCCTCTCGTAGAAAATTTAATTTCGTATCTAACCTCCAAAGGATGATGATTAATACTATTTCATTGACAGGAAGAGGATGTATGATGCTCCAAGGTTGAAGAGCAGGGTGTTGACCCAGACCCAATTTTATTTGTAGCCTTAGACGAGAAACAAAAAGTGAGGCGTTTTAATTAAATAGTATCTTTATATAAACAATGTTAGATAATGTATGTTTTCAATAAATTTTATTAAATTTTTGTCCCTTTTTTTTTTTTTTTTTTTTGGTTTTTTGTTTTTTGTTTTTTGTTTTTTGTTTTTTTTTAATTTTTCTTCATGTTTTGCATTTGAATATAGTGAGCATGTTTGGCTTGAATAAGTCATACCTTTAAACTTTCTTTAAATGAATGTTGATTATAATTTTTTTTTTCTTCTTATATAAATGGATGTTGATGTTAGTTTTATTTTTTTTTTGGTTATGATAATTTACAATTTTATAAAAACAATCGAAGAATGTAATGCAAGAAGCATTCAATTTCTTAAATTGAGCAAATTGTAAGAAGTTTACAGCTTGTTTGCAAGAGTTTTGAGAGATGAACAGAATAAACATAGATAGATCATGGCAATCTAAAAAGTTATGGCCTGACCAGTTGACTTTGTTCAAGTGACTGTGCTCGATATCAGCTTCTGCAGTAGCAAAACAAAAGCAGATATAATGAATCTGAGCAAAGTCTTCTTTTGTTCTTTGATGAATTGAGCAAAGCCTTTCATTTTCATGTAAAGTTGGTAATTTGCTGTTGCGATGCCATTTTATCATTGCAAAGGGAGCTTTTTTTTATTATTTATTTAATTTTCTTAAGAATCTAATCATGCTTTCTTGTCTCTTTAATGTTCTGTACCTATTCAATTACATTTCAATTTTCATATAATTTTAAGTGAAACATAGAGAAATACCGAATCATATTTAGTTGTGACTGACTGACCATTTATCACAAACAGGAAGTACAATTGTTTCATGACAAATTTGGACGGAGGATAGAAGCATGACAAATCTAAGGATATGAACAGAAAATTAAAGAATAATTTTAAAAATTAGATGCTAAATGGTAAAAGCAAAAAATAGCGATATACCCTTAAGAAATTTGTCGCATGCAACCCTCTTATAGTGTGACACGTCCCAAAAGAATTGCTGGCAGAATTTACCATCCCCCGTGACCTTGTCTATTGCTTTTTCCTTTTCTTTTTCTTTTATAATTATTATTATTTTGTGAATGGCTTGTCTATTGCGCATGTATATATATATATATATTTGGTACAGCGCTTGTGGGTAATCTTTCGACAAAGAGAGACTGTTTCTTTCAAATGAATTGTACGTAATTGGCAGTTTTTTTTTTATGTGAAATATAACTCCATATATTTATCTTTCTTTCCCTTGTGCATTATTTCTTTAAGATTAATATTAATTATAGGTTCAAAAAAGATTCGATAACCCTCATCCTTGTGTGATATATTATAATGAAGCTTCTTTTTTTTTTTTTTTTTTTCTTTACAATTTTATTCCAATCCGCAACCGCGTAGAAAAAACTGAAAAATAGAAATGGAAATATGCATTAAATATAGCTTGTTGCCATCTGATCATATTTTCATACCATGATGATGTAGTAATATTAATTACATTAGTTTTCTAATTACAAACTAGGCTTTTCCTAGTCAGACCCACCTCCACTTCCACACCAAAATAAAAATTGAAATTTCTTATGCAGACACAACTTGAGTCTCTCCTTACATGTAAAGCCCTCATGGTACTAGTAAATATTACGAATGGGAATATCTAAGGTTTATATTACGAATGGGAATATCTAAGGTTTATGGTGTTGAGTGTAAATATAGTCCAAGTGAGCCTCTGCAATCATCCTTCTGTTAAGACACTCTTCTTCTTTGTCATGGCATCCCTCTGACCCCATTAGCTGTAAAAATAGCCCCCAAAAAAAAAAGAAGTCACAAATAATCGGTAACTAATTAAAGGGAACAGACAGAGAGATTGGTTCTTACATCTAAGAGATCATTCATCCCTGTTAGTGAACCTTCTTCATGGCTGATCTCATTCTCTGTCACCTTTTCTTCAACTGTGTCAACAAAATTTAACAAAATAATAAAATAAAATAAAATAAATTAAGTTTTAAAGTTACATGAAAGAAAAGAAAGAAAAGAAGTTTATTTAAGTAAGATAGGTTGGTTACCTTGTTTTGGTTGCAGGAGGCGAGCGAACGAGTACTGATGGAAGATGAGAAAAGCAAAGAGGAAGAGGAAAAGAAATCTAACCGAACTCTGTTTCATTGTGTCTTTTAGCTTTTGGCTTTTGTGAAAATTATGAGAAAGAGAAGAGAGGAGAATATGTGTATAAATAAGTAGAGAGATCCAAACACGGCTGCCGAATGCTGATGTCCTTTTTCAGTCACATGGAGACCTCCAAAGCAAAAATAAGTTACAAAAACTCACAATTTACAGAAAAAACAATTTGTGGACCCTACATCCACTTACCGAACACGGTTCATTCATTACTGTATATACAGTGTATTAATTAATTAATAAACCCCTTTTTTATTTATTATTTTTTTTTTTATAAAAATCTTTTTTGAACTGATGCTTGTTTAATCAAGCACACACACATAAAAATGGCCATATGGGGCTATGCTAGCTATCTCATTGGTTTTTTTTTTTTTTTTTTTTAAAAAAAAATGCATTTCATTATAAAAATAAAAATAAAAATAAAAAAAAGAAAAAAAGAAAGAAAGAAGAAGCTTGAGAGGAAAAGTTCTTGGGGTTGATCTCTTAAGCCAGTAACCGCACATTAAATAAATTAATGTAATTGATGCTCATGAGTCATGTGATAAAAAGCACCAGAGCCAAATGGAGGTTTTATAAACAAAAAGAAAAACATGTTAAAAAATAAGAAAGAAAGAAAGAAGCTTCACGGCTTCTTCATTTCTTTGAGAGAATATATGCTAAAATGCTACTATCTATGCAAGATTCAGTGGAATAGACTGGTGGGAATGAAGTTTCTCTTTCTTTTTTTTCTTACAAACCGTACGTCAACAAGTCAACCCTGTGGACTGCCATATTGCCCACAGCTGTTTCCCATTTGATAATCTCTTTAGTCTTTGCCTTTGCTTTTCCAATATTAATCTTGCAAATTCCAAGCACGTGATTACGTATTTCTGTACGTCTAGAGTATACTGAATTTTCTCATCAAAATAACTTCTTCTTTTTTTTTTCAGTTTTGACTTCTCTCTGAACAATCTTCATAATTGTTCTGTGCTGGTTTACCTGCATTTCTGTTCCTCTCCGTACCAACTATATGTATAAATGAATCTTACCTATGCAACCTCGGCAACTTCAATTGCCCTTCTTGATCTTCATGAGCCTAACTGAAAAAAACCCAATAATATTGGGTTTTCTCCATAACGAACAAAATGGTAGCAAAATGTTCTAGTATAGAGTTATTGATTTTATTAATGGCTAGTTTGCCCAAGATTACTTCTGTGGGAAATTAAATTGTTATTACAAATTAAAGACTCGTTTGTATCATACTTGAAAGCAAAAAAATTGATCTAAAAACAAAAATGATAACCAATCCCGTGATCCTATTCTTTCTTTATCTCTATCTTCTGCTTTGGGCCATTGTTTTGTCAATCCTATACCATTTAACCAGACGACCTATAATTTAACTTTCTATGAGTTCTGAAGCATTAAAGAGACTAACGACAAAGAAGGAATAAGAGTTTCTCTCTCTTTTTTTTCTTTTTTTTTTTTAATTTTTAAATAAAAAATAAAAAAATATTTTTTTTTTCTCCCTGTTAGAAACAACTCTAGTGTCCTGAATCACTGCATATGCTCCAAAATTGTGACGATGCCTCATCTTCTATATATATAAAATTATAAGTAACCGTTCCATTAATACAATTGAGTAATAATTAATTCAGCATCATCGGATTTGGATCGTGATAAAATGAACTTAAGTTGGACTTTGGTGTCTTTGAGTAATCTCATTATATGGTGTCAGCTTTACTTTTTGAATGAGTTATCTGTTAAACCTTTAACCAAAAAAAAAAAAAGAGTTATCTGTTTAACCACCAACAAATAATTAAAAAATTCAGAACAATTAAGTTTGTAATTTAATAGCCTAGCTATTGGAAACTTTATTAGTATACTGTTTAATCTCAGTGATCTTTCAGAAAAGTAGGACGAAGAGGTCAAGTTTTTGTCATGTACGTACTTTAATTTCTTTTGATACCAAATCATGTCCTTCAATTGGAAATATGTTACAAACAGGATTTGACATTTTGTTTGTGTGTGAAAACTGTACAATCCCACTTCCCAAATTCGCTTTGCTTTACGCCTTGTCACTTTGTACTGCATCGATTTAAATAATTGCATGGGATTTCTCTAACTCCAATGCAGTACTGCATGGTTATCTGTATGCCATTCTTCCATTCAGTTGAATGCAATAATCAAATATTTTTTTCTCCTCTTAATTTGTTTCCATGATACTATTTTTTTGACCCTTTGGTAATATAAACATGTGGATACCTAATTTGGCTTCCATAAATACTCCTTTGATTTTCCAAAGATATCGATGCTTCTAATTAAGTAATTGTGTTCAAACTCATTCAAAAAAAAACGAGTCAATGTAATTAATATAAAAAAACAATATAATACAATTTAATATTCTTCAGTTTGTCCAATATCACATATCCGTCGACGTCAAAAATGTAATTTTAGATAGTTAAAAGGGTTGACTGAATGTTTCTGTGTGTCTTCATATCAATTTGTGAAATTTCAATTTACCAAAAAACAATTTTCTGAAATTTCAAAGTTAATGATCAAAGTACATATATATATATATGTAGTTAAAAGCTTATAATTTATTAGAAGAAAATTGAAAGGATACGAAATAAGTAGGCTCGTAATATAGAATCTAATTGAATGCGTGAGAAAGAGGCAAATGTAGGACGGCCGTCCATTTATAGCTTCCTCTTCTCCTAAACCATAACCAGAGGACAATTTTATAGCCCTGTCTCCTCTTACTTTATTAAAACATGGCTTTCACATGTAATATTTGGTAAAAAGCCAATTTAAATGAAAACTGTGTGCCTACTAAGAGTTGTCCGGAAAATTAAACTAAGTAAACATGGTTGTTTTATGTCATTTTCATAATTTCAAAGTATAGTTAAGACTTATAATATATATTAAATACGAATAAGTAAATTCTTTAGAAGATTAATGTAATTAAATATAATTTATAAAAAAATATAATTAAATATAAATGATTAATATAATGACACTTATCACTTGGTAAAATAATGGGTAACTCTAATATTATTCATTGAAAAAAAAAAAAAAAGAATTGGTAGAGGCTGGCATATACCAACCCATCTAATAGTATATGGGTTTCATAACTCAATTTCTTACTAATTAGCTCAAATTGTTGGTAGCTTTTATAGGTGTTTTTCATTTATAATTTGAATTGGAGCTTCTAGGGTGTACTGAAATTGAAAGGTATACGCAATATGAAGTGTCTGGTAATTTATGGTATGAATGCCCCACTTCAAGAAATGTGTTTTGCGTATGTTTGGCATCTTGTGGATAATTCCAAAGCCACATTTCTTTTTCTTTAGGTCATCTTTAACTTATAACTAGCCAGGGGCGGAGCTAAGTTGGGCCTCGGTCCCATCCCTCTGAATTTAATTTAATTTTATACTTTTTATAAATAGTATATTTCTTTAATGAAACTTTATTACTATTGGTTATTAACTTAATGTTTTAGGAAACATAAACCATACGTTGAGATGGCCGAGTTGGTCTAAGGCGCCAGATTAAGGTTCTGGTCCGAAAGGGCGTGGGTTCAAATCCCACTCTCAACATTACTGATTTTCTTCCTTTTTAAAACCAAAATAGTAATAATAGAACTTTTGAAGGCGAAAATTATGAAGTAGGAATTCTGTTTTTCTCTTTTTGATTGATGTCCATCCTTTTTTTTTTTTTTTTTTTTTTGGGGGGGGGGGGGGGGTGTTTAACTGATTGGTATCGATCTTTTGGTGATTGACATGCTCCACAACCACAAAGAAGATATTGCCAATGTTCCTTCTATTTCTCCATCAAATAATTCTATTTATTTTTGCAGATAACAAAAAAGATATGACTTTTTGGGTTATCATATATCCCCCTCCTGTAGTTACCAAAAAATATACCCTCTTCCTTTCTTTTTTATTTAGTTTTTGCCTTCTTTTTTTGCGTCGGATGAAAGGGACATTTTAATTTATCTGTTTCAGAAACAGTAAAATTTGTTGTTTATTTGATTTGATTTGACATTCATAAAATCAAAGGAATAATAACCTCCTTTCAGGATAATCACAAGATTTATTATCAAAAAAGAAAAAAAAAATCACAAGGTTTATGGAGGAACAGATTTTCTTTATATATATATATATATATATTTTTTTTTTCTCTCGAATAAATTATTGTTGTGAAATGTATAAACTTCTTATTTTGAGTTTAGTTTTTCAATGGATTTTTCCCTCCATCAAAATGAAATAAAGCTCCAACTATATTGCAAAAAAGAAAAATCAAAATTAACATTCAAAACTAACAAAAATCTCTCTGCATGAGCGTTTTCCCTGCATAAACGTTCTTTTGATATGAGAGTTTCTTCTCGTGGCATTGATGCCTGAGGTTTTCCTCTCCTTCTAGTTTTGTGAGGAGTGTTTCGTTTTTCATTTCTGTTCACAATGGAAGAAGTTACTACCGGCTTTCAAAAACGATTAATATTAACTTCAAATGAAAATACTATGTTGACTGTTAATCAAAATTATCATTTGGATAAAGGAAGATTACAGCAATGTTTGTTAGTGCAGATTTTCACCAAATCACGTTTCAATAAACGTGCTTTTGTGGATATGATGCATTCGCTATGGGGGAATTCTTGTTCTGTTCATTTTAAGGAACTCAATGACACAACTTTTTTGTGTCATTTTGTTCATATTCAAGATAAGGAACGAGTTATTCTTGGGGCTCCATGGCACTTTGAACGTGCTTTAGTGTTAACTGAAGAAGTTTCCGATTCTGCCATTCCTCGTTACATTTCATTACATAGAGCACTCTTTTGGGTTCAAATTCATAATGTGCCACTGCCTTATATGACAAAATTATTTGGTGAAACGATTGGCTCCCATTTGGGTGACTGTATTATGGTGGACTCTGATGAGGAAGGCTTATGTTTAGGCAAGTTTTTGCGAGTACGAGTGCGACTGGATGTTCGGAAGCCTCTACGACGAGGACTGAGACTTTCTTTGCCTGACCATGACCAGGTATGGGTGGAATTTCAATATGAAAAACTACCTGATTTTTGTTTCCAGTATGGACTTTTGGGACACACCCAAAAAGATTGTGATATGGGTTTACTAGAAGCTAGTTTGGATGAGAACTGTTTTTTGGTTGAAAGACTACAAAAGTTATTAACATTATGTCCAAATCTTACACTTTCTTTTGAGTCCAGGGAAAAAAATAATGTAGCCCACTGTATTGGAAAATATGCTACGGGGATCTCTAATTTAGAAACATGGCTTCAGTTGGGCCCACAGTGGCTTCTCAATTTGCTTTGTGCTGATATGTATAATGATTTAATGTGATATATGGATATTTTACTCCTTTTTCAAAAAAAAATAATTAACATTCAAAAAACATTGGCTTTTCTTTATTATTTTATTTTATTTTATTTATTTATTTATTTACTTTGATAAAGCGTTTCTTTAATATGATTGTACAAAATTCTGAAATTTCAGAAATTTCATGTTGCAAATAGGTGGGCCTCTAGGAGAGTCCATGGGCTTTACCTAATAACACTGGATTAATAAATGGGCCTTTATGTTCTTCGAAAGTGGGAATGCTATCAGAAAGTCAAAAGGATGGGGAATTAATATACAAGGTGACAAGAACAAGTGGCCATTTAAATAGAGAAACATGCTCATGCTAAATAACGAGTTTTATTAAAATATATATACATATATATATATATATATATATATAAAGTATATTCACGGGTTTTGTGAACTTTATGCAGTTGCGTGTAGAATTTAATCACATATATTTGTATTAAAGAAAAAGATATTACCATCTAGAAGAAAGCAACTTTCTTATAGAAAAAATTGAATTCAACTATTTGGAGAAATTATCAATATGAAATTTTTTATGTTTTTGTACTTTCTTTAAACTCTATTCCTTTGTTTGCTATCCTTGATACCTGTGATTCTGGAACTGGAACACAAGCAGGTCCATATATTATAGGCCATCGCATGGTTTCCAATACAGATAAGTCTCTCTCTCTTTCTCTCTCTCTCTCTCTCTCTCTCTTTTTGTTTTTTTGGGGAGCAAACAGACAAGTGTTTCATGCGCTCGTCACTTTTTCTTTCTTTTTTTTTTTTTTTTGGTGACTTTTAGTTAGGAAATGAAAGGACTTTTTATGATTTATCCTTTAAATTATTTAAATTTTTTAAGCTACTAGAAGAATTCTGGGCATGTGGGTTAGAATACTAAAAAATTAAAAAAATAAAAATGAATAAGAATTGAATGAGTATTTAAATTCAGGAGAAGAAGCCAATGGGACCCAATTATTGTATTATGATTAATTGTCACTAGAATTGGTTATATTTGCACTAAAAATTCTATTTACTTATCTAGAAGCAATGACCGTATAACAGCCATATATTTGTTCTATATAATAGCTTTAATTTTCTTGTATCCTGTATCCACACATGAGGTGCACCTAAGAGCAGTCCAACCCACAATATTTATTCGGGTGTGGCAACTAGTCAAATGAGGCTGACAGAGAAAGAGTAAGCATTACAATATGAGTAAAGGTCAAAATCCTAAAAGTAGAAATAAACAGATGAGAGAAATGCATGTGATCTCAATAGGTGAAGGTCAAACTCAAATATCAGGGAACAAAAACAGAGTTCGGAATTTAAAAAAGGAAGTATGGTATGGTTTGGTTGAATTAAACTCTTCCAAAGTCAAAACAACAAAGAGGTTGTCTATAAAGGGTAATGAATCCAATTGCCCCCATCTTCCTCTCAGCCTCTCACTTATGCCTATAGTCAACTCCTCACTTAAATGTGTTGCCCTAAATGTCAATCCCCCACTTTATATTTCTCAAATTCTAATTCCTACTTTTTTGTCCTCCATTTATCATCAAGGTTAATTGAATTCAAATATCTCTTTTCCCCATAAATGTAACTTCTTTTCTTTTTTTTCTTTTTTTTTCTTTTTTTCCCTCAATAACATTTATATTCAAAATGGAAATACTTGTCAATTTTTAAATAATTTTTTTTGGGGGGTTTCACTGGAAATTTGAGCATCTTAAATTCTAGTTCAATAGCTCATCAAGGAAAATGTAAAGGGGTTGTTGATGAAAATAGCGTAATTCTTTGACTTGTAATTGAGCTTTGTTGGATTGACTTGTGCATGCAGATCGTATATAGATCTTTTATTCAAAGCGCTAGCCTAACCCCAACAACAACTCTACAATTCTCTACCCTTTTTTTGTAAGTGCACCTTCCCCAATCCCTACTTGCCCAATTTTCGTCCATCTATTAATAATTAAAGAAAAAGTAAAAGTGGAAATTAACATACAAAGGGAATTCAACTATAATTCAATTTGTCATTTTCACAAAGGAAAATTCACGTTTAAATCTATTTAATCAATAAACACTTAATCAATCCATTAAAAGATGTTAAAATCGTTCCATTCTAACGCCAAGGCGAAAATGGTAAGGGCTTGAAACTCGAAGTCATGTGTAGTACATAGTCAGTTAATTATATGGCCTACTTTGGATGGTATCCACCTTATTTTTCATAATTATTTATTTGTGGTTCACTTAAAATTATAATTTTCTTTTCTTTCTTAACGATGGACTTTAGGGAGACCATCGGCTCCAAAAAATGGTCCAAAAACATTGATGATATTTAAGTGAATTGTGGACGGGTTGACGTTGCTTAAATTACTTGTTGAAGTGCTAATTCCCTATTTTCTATTTAAACTGATTAAACTTCTGTACTGTACTATTATTTTGCATTACTTTTGAAACTTGTGCGTATTATTAACTTGCATCTATTTTGAGATCTTAATTCGTGAAGTCATAATATAATCTAGTAAGATACAAGAATATGATAGGACAGGACAAAAGCGGGAGGCCTAGATTATTAGTTAATGACATTAATTACTTGAATCCACAAAATTAACGTTAATCATGCATATTATAAAACTAGAAGTTGATTTTGAGACAAACACAATAATATATATATATATATATATATATAAGGTCGATCGAGAGCAACCTAATCAATATCTATATATAGTTTTAGTTTTCCACTTGTTCATCAAATACAATAAGTTTTTTTCTGCCGTCTACATATAGATTTCACAACGACAATATAACAGAAGCAATTCCAAAACATTCAAACTAGTAAATAAATCTCTTTTAAGTCTAACACGAATTAAAGAAAAGCACTATTTGAAAGCAAAGTTTTGCGTTGAGAAAGTAGATAGGTAGTTGGCAACTTGTTTGCAGATTGCACAAGATTACTTTATCTTTCCTTTTTTTTGATTATTTATTTACTTTCGGCGATCTCACATGCTATTTCATTTTAAAATTTCTTATTATTGTCTTAAACAATCAGATAAAATCTCCATTGGATTATATAATAATAATAATAAATTTTTTGCTTCTTTCTGTCTGTGTCTCGGATGGGAAAAAATGGTTATATATAAAGAGATGCTGGCTCTCTGTATTACTTTATGGCTACCCTGAAACTCTCTTCCATTTTCTTCTTATCTTTCCCGGGTTTATGCATGGAAAGGTGTCTCAACTCGGTGACTGGGCGATTTTTGACTCAGTTCGTCCTTGTCTCAATCATTCTTCTATATGCACCCATTTTGTCATGTAGTAAATCCACCAACCAACAGGAGCTTCTCAAAGGTTTCAAAGCCACAGTGGATACTTCAGTCCCATCGTTTCAAGCTCTGCTTCGCGATCCAACAGGAAATTTATCACTGGGTTTCCTCAAAACCGACCGAACCTATCTCTCTCTCGCTGTACTTCATCTGCCTTCCTCTGAACCAATTTGGGTTGCAAATCCGACTCGTTTAACTCATTGGTCCGACCGCACTCGGCTCATTTTCGATGGCAATCTTGTGATTTCAGATCCTCACGGTAAAGTAGTCTGGTCAACGGGGACTCAAGGTGATCGAGTTGTGCTCCTCAACTCCTCCAATCTGCAAGTTCAAAAGCTCGATGACTCTGTTTTATGGCAAAGTTTTGACTTTCCCACGAATAGCATCGTCGAGAACCAGAATTTCACGACCAACATGACACTGGTTTCATCAAATGGGCGTTACTCGATGCGTTTAGGGAATGATTTTATGGGTTTGTACGCAAATTTCAAACAGGACTTTGAGCAAATATATTGGAGGCATAAAGCAATGGAAGCCAGAGCACGTATAATTGAAGGACAAGGGCCTATTTACGCGCGAATAAACCCTGATGGATATCTGGGTATGTACCAAACCGGAAATCAACCCGTGGATGTGCAACCCTTTAATAATTTTCAAAGACCCATCAACGGGCTCGTCCGGATCCGGTTAGAACCCGACGGAAACCTTAAAGGATACTACTGGGACGGGTCGAACTGGGTGTTGAACTACCAGGCGATTGACGATCCTTGCGAGCTCCCGAGTCAATGCGGTTCGTACGGTTTGTGTAGAGCCGGGGAAGGTTGTTCTTGTTTGGATAACCAGACGGAGTTTCATCCCGGCGAGTGTTCGCCGCCGGAGACCGGTGACCTGTGCGGAGGAGTAGCTAAAAACAACTTCCGGGTCCAGAGAAGGAAAGGTGTTGAGGTTCCATTCAAGGAGCTAATGGCATACGATACGATGTCGTCTTTGGAGGAATGCGAGAGCTCCTGCGAAAGGAACTGTAGCTGTTGGGGGGTGGTGTACAACAACGCTACCGGGTTTTGTTACACGGTGGACTACCCGATCCAAACCATGGTGGACGTTGGGGATGAGACCAAGGTTGGGTATTTTAAGGTGCGGAAAGGTGCAGATAAAGGGAAAAAGAAGGTGGGACTTGGTCTTGGGATTGGTGTAGTAGGCGGGGCCCTTGTGATATTGATGGTGATGATTGGGTTTGGAAGTTACAGGATATGGAAGAGAAGGAGAGGAGTCAAACGGTTCCTGGAGGAAGAAGGTGGAGTTTCACCCGGCCCGTATAGGGATCTCGGATCTGCAAGCTTTAAGTCCATCGAGATGTGCAATAGGTAGATTATTAGATAATGACGCAAGGGATGACATTTTTTGGGAGGCCTAGTGGGGAATAAGAGTTTGACCGACAACGATGTGAATTGTTAATCAGTAATCTCGGTTGTTTAGCTGATGTCTGTGGGGGCCACACTAATCTTTGTTATATGCTTGGTTGCACGAAGTGGGGCAAGCCTTAGTCTAATGGGGCTGATCTTTTGTATGTTGAACTTCGTGCAGATTCTTGATTACTGCGGTCTCGGCCCCACCAAACCCAACTTGGATGCCCCACTTGAACCACTCTGTAGCATCATTTCTAATTTTATCAATGAAATTCTTCAACAAAACCATTTTCATTCCATGCAATAGGTCTAACGAGAGTTCGTAAATCTCACTGGATATTTTTTATTTTGGTGCACTTAAAAAATTTATCTCCAAATCATCTTGATTGTGAGATTCACATTCCACTTACCAATATTTGTTGAAATATATAATAAGCTTTTAGCCAGTAGCAACATTGATTGGAGAGCCTCTGAAAATAACAAGTTAACCATCTAATTTAGGTGGCAATGGATAATTTGCCAAAAATTGAGTATAATATTTCTGGAGCTGTTTTGGTTCTTCGATGGGGTAATCAATTGATTAATAAAAAATAATTTAAAATGGATTGGGGTGCAATGGGTGGCATAAGCTGGGGAATCAAAATATGTTGTTGAGTGGATTTTGTGGAGAAAGCAGTAGATGTGGTTGGGGAAGACTGATGCCAAGGATCTTTGGTAGCTAAGATATGACGCAAGGCATGACATTCTCGATTTTGGAATCCTACAGGTTGGAAGCCAACCTAACTTGGAATATAGAGAGTGGTTGTTATTTTTATTTTTTTTATCAGGTTATAATAAATTCTGATCTACAAAAGACTCGGGTATTTAAGGCATGCATGAGCCAAACAAACTCTATACTTGTTTTTCGGTTTGGTTTTTTAAATTTTATACATTATTTTATAGATTCCGTTTATAAGGTTCATAACGTGGTTGGAGTACATGCGTCTCAAATTCAATGTTATTTGGTCAGCCCAAGCCCAACAAATCGAAACCTCCTCGGTCCAATTGAAGACAAGGATCCAGCCCAATTTTTGAGTTTCAATCTAGTGACTATCCATCTCACTTGGTTCCTTCTTTAGTTTGGGCTAATCTCGGGTCAAACCCAAAGAATGACCATTCAGCAAAATATTTGTCTTCGTCGTGGCGGGCGAATCTTTCTCTACGCTTCGTGGTCTTATTACCTAAAACCTTCGCCATAGAGGAGGGTTTAAGGCAACGGCCGTGAGACGCAGAAAAACACCTACCATTACGGAGGCTCCGTACTTGTCTTCAGCTCATCCTCGTAAGTAGCTTTAGCTTCCCATTCCTTAATACTTTTCCAGATGTTCTATTTTCATCTCAGATTAAAAAAAAGAAGAAAGTTTCTGGGGTTCACGTGAATCATTAGTTGCTGTAGCGTTGCCAATATGGGATTTTCTGAAGCCGCCTAGCAGGAATAAATGTTCGGGTTTTCTTGTGAATCAAATTTAGTTTTATTTTCATTTTGTCTGCGTTTCTCCAGAGAATCAAGTGAGATGAGGTTAGATAAGTGTTGGTTCTGTTCATCCACTCTATATCCAGGGCATGGCACTCAATTTGTCCGCAATGATGCAAAGGTACTATTCTTGTTTTTTTGTTTTTTTTGAATCCTGTATCCTTATATTTATATCAATGCTATTGTTAGGCTTTAATTGTCTCAGTTAGTTGTTTGTTGGTTCCGGTGTGCCTTATTTTTTTATTTTTTTTTTGTTTAATTTAAATTTATGGTGCCCTTTTGAACCATTTATATTATTTTGATATCTTATGTGTTTATGTGTTGGGGGTGGGTGGGGAATATAGTTGCTATAGCCTATGGGTATTGTCTAATTCATTTGCTGATTGTTGAGAATGTTCTCAGTTTCCCTCCCCCAACATTTTGGCTGTTTTGCTGGTGGGGAATTATGCATTGGTGCTAACTAATATGGTTTAGATATATTTATGGATCTTTAAATGTTGTGATTTTATCACTTACAAGTGGTAAGCACCCCATACCCACCACGAAGTTGTGGGTTGAAGATTAAGTAAGAATTATTGTGACCAATAAATAAAAAAACAATTTATAAGCCAATTCAAGGCTTCACATGATCTTTCATTTGGGATAATTTAATTTGTCATTGAAGCTGGGTTGCTTGCCTGTCAAAATTAGATTGGTCAATTCATTTGGTGGCGCTTCATCTGTTGTGATGTGTAATTTTCTTCATTAGCTTTTGTTCCTGAATACTAGAACTTTCCTTTGCAGATTTTCCGCTTTTGTAGATCTAAATGCCACAAGAACTTCAAGATGAAGAGGAATCCTCGTAAAGTAAAATGGACTAAAGCATACAGAAGGTTACATGGAAAGGATATGACACAGGTCCTTGTCCTCTCTTTTATTTATGTTGTTGTACAATTATTCTTGGACAATAGTTGTAACGTGAAAAGATTTGAATGGTCGTTTCCCTTTTCCTGTTTTATAGGATTTTGCCTTTGAGTTTGAAAGGAAGCATAATAGGCCGGAGAGGTATGACAGGAATGTAACAGAAAACACTCTGAAGGCCATTAGGACGATCGATAAAGTCAGAGTCACGAGGGAGATCAAGCACATTGAGCGCAGGTACTTATTTTGGTTTTGCCTCTTCTATGTTGTAAAAAAGCATAATTTTGGTCTTGATTATATTTTATTTGTAAATGGGAAAATCCTCGCAGGATGACAGGAAAGAAAGCCAAGGAACTCCGTGAGGCACAGAAGGAATTGGAGCAGAATATCAGTCTGGTTAAAGCCCCAGCTGTTCTCAGAGAAGACCCATCTCTCACACTTCCAATCAAACTCAAGGTCTCCCAAAAGCAGGCGGAGGCCCACCTCATGGAAGAATGAGTCAATACATTACTCTAAGAGATCCATTTTGTTATTCCTATCAATGGTAGAAAGTGAAGTAGTAGAAGATACACCAGCCCTTTATGTATATGGTATGGTTTTGGAGTGTTGAATACTAGATAACATATTTTGAAGCTTGTAATTAAAATATTTGAAAAGAAGCATTTCGTTTGATTTTACCTGAAAGGTTCAGCAGGGATTGGCATTGTTGTTATTCAGTGTTGAGAATGAAATTCATGGATTCATTGGCACTGTGTTTTTTTTCCCCAAAATGGAATGGCACAATGCAAATGTTATTTACTTTTTTCTTTTTCTTGTTCTTTTCTTTTTTCTTTTTAATGCTATACATGATGTTACTTAACCCATGGAGCCAAGGGGAAACCCTAAACTAGGAATATTAGCAAAATCCTTAATTCCGCCCCTGCTGAAGGACCATGTGCTTGAAACTACCATCCATTTGGAAGCCCAAAGCTTCTTTAATGTCGTACGACATCTTATAAATGCATAAATAAAATCCTTTCATGTTCAGTGAGCTGGAGCTTGAGGACCCCATGTATAAATAAAAGAATTTAAAATAAACGAAGAATTGAGTGATTTTAAGTTTAGTTGAGCTTAAGCCACCATGCATCTGTCCAGTGGACCTTCAGCTTTAGTGGACTTGCCTAAGTGGAAGCCAACACGCACTGCGCGTGGTAGTAGACAAATTGTTGATGGGTGCCCAGAAGTGGCGGACATGGAGTGTTGTTGTTGGTTTCGTCATATGGAGAGGAACTAGCAAGAGGATTTTTGTGGCTTCTTCTTGATTCTTCTATCCCTCCATTACAAGCTTTTTGCTTAGCCTTGGAGCTTACTGTTAATGCATTCATGTCCGAGGCAAAACCTATTATTTTTCAAGCAGGGAAAAGAGCTCAGGACTTTCAAATATGGTCAATGATTTTACCAGCACTTCTTAAGCCAATCTTGAGCATTTTCACTGGCAGAGGCAAGTTGCATCTTGCTTGCTTATGTCAGAAACATAAGAGAGGCACTATGCTTTTTGTTATTAATGAGTGAGATGTCATTGACGGTACATGTTGTGTGACAGCCTAATAACAGGTAGGTTTTACTAATTACCTCACACGACCTAATGATTCAGAGGATGTTTTCTTGTCTGTAAATGGAGGTCCAAGGCAGGCCAGAGAATCAGCCTTCTTATCAGTTCACCATTTGTGGAAGAATTCTCACTCTCTAAGTAAAGTTCACAATCTTGGAAGATAGACTTAATCATCAATGGAAATGATTATTACTGATATGGTATAATTGGTTATCTCACCGAAGTAGCTACCCACATTTTGCCTGCATTGTTTCATTATTCTGTCCTCTTTAGCCTGCTTTTAGGAGTATATCCAAAGAAAGAAGCAGTAATATCTAAATCGTCACTCTTAGAAATAATTTTTTTTTTTTTTCCTGGCTCATATTAATATAGAAATCTTAAAAAATGAAAGTTGCTAGCATATGCTCTCTGTGGTGCTGGTTAAAATGGATTCCATCATCAAAATATCCAAGTAAGCTGCAGTTGAGAAAAGAATAAATGCTTCATGTTCTTTTGACACCGTTAGGAACGCGTTTTACGTAAAGAAAAGGACTTTTTTTTTCTTTTTTTTTTTTTTCTTTTTTTTTTTTTTGTTGGGTAAAATACGTAAAGGAAAGGATATTCTTACTTGGCTTGCCTAAATGAATTTGGGACCATCCAAGCATATTTTGGTTTGTCCATAAAAAGATTTCGTGCAATATTTGTATTAAACCCTCTATATATATATATATATATATTTTTTTTTTTTTCTCCCATTATCCATGAATTAATCTAAAGAAATTATGAAAATGTCTTACTGCATGTATATAATTGACACCACGTGTTCTCTGTTTCTGTTTTGAAGAACATGACACTGAGTAAAAGCCTGATTTGTTCTGTAAAGTTCCTAACCTCTTTTTTTTTTTTTTTTTTTTAAATAATTTATGTAGAAGATTTACTCAATAATGTATGATAAAGTACAAACGAGATCAGTTTCGAACATAAAAACGTAATTGTGAAGAAAAAGTATATAAAAAAAAAAAAAAAAAACTTTTTGGATTTGGTTGAATTATTTGGAAGGATGATGTGTCTTTGTAAACGTTAACATCATTAGTAGTAGCTAATGGTAAGCTTTAACCATAAAAATAACTATTCCGGTTTCAAATTTAAATCAGAATGACCCCCATCCTATATTAATTTTATGGATTATTAGTGACCGAGGGGGTTATGAACACAGCAACTAAGTTTATCAAATTTTCTTCTTTGGTTGTCTAATAGTTCTCTCCGAACTCTTTTGGCTGTCCTTATTCCACTTGTTGCTTTCCAAATTTGGGTTGCCAAAAAATCCCTGGTTCATTTACTGGCAGTTATTATCAGATATATCCCCGGACTGGCTTAAAAAATTATATTTCATATCGGATAAGTCTCTCTGTCCTCTGTTTCTGTTCAGTCTAAGATTTTTTTTTTTTTTTTTTTTTTGGGACTAGTCGTTTGGGGTGCACAGGGGATGAGGGTCAGGGTGACCCTTTTACCCCATAACTAAACCAAGAAAGTTATCTTTAATGCCATTACCAAGAAATAAAAAGGTTAGCTTTTTGGTGAATAAATAAAAAAGTTAGCTTTAATGCGTTCTCTTTGTAACTGTTTATAATTTAATGTCTTATAAATTCAAATGTATTATGTGAAAGAAAAGCTTACAATTGGCTATTTTTTGATTGTCCTTTCTGTTCTGTAACGGAAAGACCAACTTTTTGTATCCCAAAACTGATCATGTATACCCAAATAACATTAAAAATAAAGAAATTTATCATATATATTATTTGTCTTGATGAAGCGGAGCCACAGTTATCTATGAATCGCAGTAGGTGAATCTCAAGCCTGTTTTAAATCGCTGGGTCCATCAATCACTATCATCCATTTATCATCATCACCATCAGCTCAACCCCATGTTACCTGATAGCATCTCCCAAGTCAGCCCCCTTAGCCATGTCCATGTGTGAGTAGTTATCAGTCAAAGTTTCCGATCCGAATCTAATTGTTTCTTAAGTTTCGCCCACTAATCTAATCCAACATTAATTTTTCCTATTATTATTTACTTCTTATATTCTTGATTAATAATACTATCTTTTTTTCTTTTGGTGGAACGTGTTTAATATTACCACACCATATAATTTATGTCAATTTAATAATTTACTTTAATTTCCATGAACTGGCACTCGATTCAAGGAGAAGAGTTTTGGTGATCTGCTTCAATTTTCATTAAAAGAAACTTTTAAGGTTAAAGGGGAATCGTAATTAATGTTAGATAGGCTGGCCAAGAACATGGATTTTTATTATCTTCCTTAATTTGTCTTTTGCTCGTTTTTCATTCACACTTTCAGAATTGTGAAATAGGAAGGACACCCCCACATGGAAGAAAACCAGAGTGAGTGCAAAGTACCCCATCCTTTGTCCTCTTCAATCTCTCAATTTCTTCTTGCATAGGCAAAGTAAAAGAAAAACACCCTTCTTTCTTCCCTCCCTCATAACCTTCTTTTATATATAGATTTTCATTTTTCACCTCCCTATTTGGCTTTTTTCTGTAGTTTCTTTTTTTTTTTTCCCCCTTTTTTTTTCCTTTTTTTTTTCTTTTTTCTCTGCGATGAGGAGTTTAGCGACTTGTTACAGCGAGCATGCCGTTAAGGTATCGGATTCGTATTGTTCAGGGCCTTCAAACCAGTCTTATCGGTCACCAAAACACAATTCTTCAATCCCAAATGAAGTTACATGCATATACAATGCAGAGCTCTCCATCCAAAAACAGCTTCTAATCACTCTTACATGGAGGACCAACCTTATAGGCCAAGGTTTCAATATTAATATAGGTGACAATGCCTCCTCCTCTGCCTCCAAATTGGATTCCAGTTTTAAGCGAATCCAAAAGAACAGAGGCTCAAAAACGCTCCAGTTTTGCAATACGAAAATTGAAGTCTTGTGGGATATTTCTACTGCAAAGTATGGTAAAGGACCAGAGCCAATTAATGGGTTTTATGTCATGGTTTTGGCCGACTCAGAGATTGGTCTACTTCTAGGAGACAAGGATGATGAAATATTAAAAACTAAGAAGGGAATTCAGGAGGCAAAATTTTCACTGGTTTGTCGGAGTGAGCGGTTTTATGGTAACGCTGTTTATTCGACAAAAGCGCAGTTCTGTGATTCAGGAATACAACATGAAATCGTGATCAAGTGCGAGAGGGAAGAAGAAGAAGAATTAGAAGGACCAAAGAGCCCTGTATTGTGTGTCTACATCGATAAGAAGATTGTATTTCAAGTAAAGAGATTGAGGTGGAATTTTCGAGGGAACCAAGCAATATTTTTGGACGGTTTGTTGGTGGATATGATGTGGGATGTTCATGGCTGGTTTTTCAATCCAACATCTGGGTCCGCCATTTTCATGTTTAGGACACGAAGTGGGTTGAATAGCAGGTTGTGGTTGGAAGAGAAGGTTTTGGCGCAGAAAGGGAAAGACAAGGCTGAGTTTTCACTGCTCATCTTTGCCTGTAAGAATCCTGACTGAATTCCCTTGTTTGTTTATTTGTTCTCCTCCACCTTCCTCGCTTCTTTTCTTTTCTTTTCTTATTTTTTTATTGTTTTTTTTTTTTTTTTTCACATGGTGTACAAAGAAGAAAACTATATTAACATTGACTTCAATCCTCATTTATTTTCAATGCCTTCTTTTTTTTCAGAAGAAAAAAAAAAAATAGAAAACATAGAAGGTCAGTCTTGTCTGGTTACAGAAAAAATGTATACTTTACTTGATGGTAGGGAAAGTTGAGTTGTCACTTGTGAGCTTCGATTTGTCAAAATTATCTGTAAATGGACTCTCTTTCTTCCCGTGTCTCCCTACCTTTCTCTTGCGCTTCCAAGAAGAAACTTTATTTATTTATTTATTTATTTATTTATTTCTGAGAAGGATTATTGTTATTTAAGAGTAAGAACTAAATGTATTACCGGGAAAAAAAAAAAAAAAAAAAGGGTAAGAGCTAAACTGGTTTGCATTTGACGTATTGAAGGAATGCCGTTTATAATTCTTTCTTTTAATTTAGCAAAAACCACCACGATTAGGGTCAAGCTACCTGATTGGCCATCATAATTAGCTTTACTGTTTGTAGTTGTCAATTAGCACAGTTGTAGGCAATTCTCGCTAATTCTCTTGCAAGGCATGCTTTAATTCTTATAATATAAATAATTACAATTTTGTTTTACAGTCGAATTTGAGAAAAAATAAATATTGTGATTGCATTCGCACTTTACATAAGAAAGTCCAGCATACTCACTGGTTTTGATGTTCACTGACATTAAAAGTCATCTAGAATGACAGAGAGCATTTAAATAACTACCTAAGGAAGCATGATTTAGGATGATCCTATTTTATATAGAACTATAGAAACTGGATATTGTATTGCACTGAGGTTGAGGTCATATTTTAAGCAGATTATTCTGAATTAATCTTGTTAGCATATACGACAATCCGATAATTAAGATCATTGTTTTATAAACCAAATTAAAATTATATGATAGATTCGAATTGAGTACTATCCGTATGCGAACCATATCAAAACTGATATTTTATCGAAAAAAAAATATATTTTATTGTGTATATATATAGTATATACAATAAAAGCAAAATTAATATTTTTTTTCAAAAAGCATCTATTTTGATATAGTGGAACTATTATCTATATAGATATATATATACATATATATTCATATATATTGTTTCCCCAATAAAAGAGATACAGTACCAATCTAAACCTGTGATTAAATTGTTTTGTTTTATAGTGGTGATTTGGAAGTTGCAACCACCATTTTATTGAATGAATGATTGAAAACGGAATATGAAAAATGTTCAAACGAAAATCTTTTAGGCTTGTAAATATCTTCATTGTGCTGGAAAAAAAAAGGTAACATAAATATGATTAATATGACCATGAAAAGTAGTAAATTGAAGAATGAAGACGCAGTATCTATCCTCTTGGATGGCAACCTCTTGGATGGCAAAGCTGAAATTTATGTTTAATTAGGTGCATGATTCAGTACATAACAGAACGGAACTGGGCGTGGGCAAGGCTGCCCTGACTGGTGGTTTCACGGATTTTTCATGGCACGTGGTTAGGTCCATGCCACACATGTGACAATAAATCTGAGTCATTGTCTCATTCATGACTGTAACTGTTGATTTTTGTGTCCTTCCTATATACGTTTTTTCTTTTTTCTCTTGCTATGCTCCCAGGCCTCCCCATCCCCTCCCCCACGACTCGAACCAGCGTTCACTGGCCGGGCTGTGGTGCTCTGACCACTCAGCTCCCACGCGAGTCTATCCTTCCTATAAAAGTTACAAAGTTTGAAGAAAGCATAAAACATAATAATAATTAAAAAAAAAAAATAATATTTGTATTGTCGTTTCATTTCGTATGTCATGTGTTGCCACTCCTGATACCATGTTTCATGGGATGCTTCATGTCAATGAAGATTTAATAGGATCTAATTAATATAAAATACAGCCAAAAAAAAATATAATAATAATAATAATAATATAAAATAGATATCTACACTTGTCAGTAATTAATTGTTTGGAAAAATGCAATAAATAAAAAAAATTGTTTGGATAATCAAAATGGACTTTCCCAATGTATCTCTCTCGATTTGGATTTTGGTCCACTTTGAATTTGGATTTTCTACGTCATAGGTTGAGATTGTCCTGTGTTTACAATAGTGAGCATTTTCAGCACATGCATGGTGGCGGATGGTGATTTATGTAGAAAGTACAAGGGAAAGAAAAAATACAGAAAAAAATAAAAGCTTGCTATTCTTTCAAAAAAAAAAAAAAAAAAAGAAGAAGAAGAAAAGAAGGCGTTACTACGAAGATCTTGAAATACGTTTTTTTTTTTTTTAAAATAAATCATCTCATTTACAAATTGTTTAAAATTTTATTTTTATTTTATTTTGTATATTAGAATCTGTGCTTTGATGGACACAGATAAAAATATTTAATAATTAAAATTATCTGTTTTATCAATAAAAACAACTTCTGGTTAAGTTTTTGAAATATATATATATTTCTCAAGTCTTTTATTTAACTTTTAAAAATATTTTAAAATGATGTGGTATAAAAAAATTTTAAAAAAAATTAATATTATAGTGGTAAGTGCCGCATCAAGAATTTAGGACAGACGAAAAAGTTTGTGAACATGATCCAAAAAAAAAGTTTGTGAACTGAATCATTTCCCTTTTTTTTTTATTATTATTATTTTTTTTTTCCCATGGGAAGTTGAAATTTTCAAAAATTTTGCACCTAAATTATCTTGTTTTAGTACAAAATTGGCACGGCCCAGGCTAAGCGGACTTGAAATCACTTAGGGGGCCCGAAGCCCATTAAAACTCAAAAGCATGAGTTGGGTGGATTTTGGGTAAGGTTTTCTCATTCGGATCTTGCAACTGCCCCGTTTTTTAAAGAAGGTCGTTGATTTTTAATTAAAAAAACAAAAAAAAAAAAAAATCAACAACAAAAATAGAAAGTTAGAAAACACAACTATGGCAATATATGATACTCTCAATCTTTTATTTATTTATTTTTTGACTGAAAAACCAACATATGTTTTTCTGATATTGGTTCAAAGTTCATCCCTTGCATGAGGAAACGGTTGCTTGCTTTGTACCACAATATCACAGTGAACAAGAAACAATGTATATATGTCAGAATCCACAATTTGTTACTTACTTTTTTCTTTTTTTTGGGAAAATGGTGTTTTTGTAGGTGTCCTCCTTTGTGATTGAACTGCTTTTAATCTGCAACTTTTTTTTTTAATCCTTTTCACTCTGTTACTTCAGGAGAAAATTAAAATCGCAATGATTATTGGATAATCTAGGTAACATAATATAATTTTTTTTTTCTTCAGATTTTTGTTTGTTAAAGAAAAGATCATAAATTTCAATACCAAGCTCAAACAGAATAAAAAATAATAATTGAGTTGATTAAGCTAACAAAATAATAATAATAATAATAATAATAATATAAATCTTAATCACTAGTTTATCTATATTCAAATAGATAAAAAAAAAAAAAATAGCAAATAAATTGTATATCCATTTTTCTCTTCAAAAAAAATATATATTTATACAATCCGTCTATGGTACGGACGATCCTCATGCGGATCACAGTATTGGTGACGATTTTTTATAGTATTGGTGACGATTTTCTAAGAAACCGTCGTTAATACTATGAAATACCGTCACTAATACTACGGTTCTCATGCGGACCGTCTTCACCATAGAATTTCCATGTATATATATATATATATATATATTTATTTAGTGAGTGGTTTGCGTGGTACCCGATCCGCCTTATGAATTTTATTTTAATAAAAACAAATTGCGTGGTACCCTGTCGGCCTTATGAATTTTATTTTAATAAAAACTATCAGAGATTTGGAATGAAAAATATATATATATATATATATATATCATGATAAAAAAGTTATTTGCACTTTTAGTCCTTTAACTTAGAATGTTTGGAACTTCTACCTCTATTTTTTTCTTGATAGTTTTGTCCCTTCACTTATCTTATGTTTGCAATTCGTTAGGCTTTTTTTTTGGGCAATTCTCTTTCCCTTATGCAGTGGATTTTAAAACACATTTGTACGATGAACTACACATTTAAAAATATTATTAATTATCAAAAAATATCAAAATAGGAGGAATGCAATAAAGAACTAAATTGAGAAGAAAAAAATATTATAAGTAGAAATATCAAAATATTTTTAAATTAATAGACTAAAGCTTAATTTGGCATCGTTTAGATTTTTAAATAAGCCATCTGTTGAATAAGAATTAACTGTAACTGTGCTGAAGAAATAACTAATTAAGTGTTTTGTAATTTATATTAATAAAAATGCAGTAAAATATAAAAGTCACTAATAATGTTTGATAACTTGACGAAGTAGGTAGCTCAAGTGTTAGAGCATTTTTATTTATGCCTATAAAAATACGAGTTTGAGTCATAAAAAATGAAGATTTTGGATAGTTTGTAAATTAGATGAATT